>NC_085861.1:37125973-37133473 GCF_034702125.1 Engraulis encrasicolus
ATTGTGTAGGCCAAGCAGTGCCTCCAGCGCAGAGCCTCTGTGTAACTCCATTGACATAAACAGAAGCACTCTGTCAATATTGGACATACACAGTCACTGTATAGGCCTATTGGGACATAGAAGTGGTCTCTCCATAGATACACAGTTATCAGGCCCATTGACTTAAAGGGACACTGTGTAAGATGTTCAGTTGTTTATTTCCAGAATTCATGCTACCCATTCACTAATGTTACCTTTTTCATGAATACTTACCACCACCATAAAATTCTAAGTATTCATTATGACTGAAAAAATTGCACTTTTCTTACATGAAAAGGGGGATCTTCTCCATGGTCCGCCATTTTGAATTTCCAGAAATAGCTATTTTTAGCTGCTAAAATGACTCCACTTGGACCATACTAGAAAATATTTGTTTATTACTTAGTAAACTCTCATGTAAAGATCAAATTTGGCAATAGGCAGCCCAGTTTCAATGAGCAGCATAGTTGCAGTACCTTTTTTGACCATTTCCTGCACAGTGTCCCTTTAAAGTTGCTACGTTCATACGGTACATGTTCACACCGTCACTTTGTAGGTCTGCTCCCTGGTATACAGTGCAGTGCAGAATATGTAGAATTGATGTCCCCATAGATGCATAGTCTTGGTGTAGGCCTAAGCCATGAACATCCTTCACTATTGCTTTCAGTGGTCCTTTTGGTGAATTTTGATGCATTCTTGGTAATTCAGGCCAGGCATTCAGTGTTTTTCTGGGCTTTTTATGCCTTTATTTATGACAGGACAGTGGAAGAAAGACAGGAAATGACTGGGGAGAGAGAGATAGAGAAGGATGACCTTGACCAGAATCGAACCCGGGTCGCTGGCGCAGTAACCCAGTTAGGCCACGGCAGGGCCAGGCATTCAGTGTTTTGGCACATATTTGTGTGTTTCTTGATGTTTAATTCTTTGTTGGGCTTCTACACAATACTTCTACAACATCAGCAAGTTGTTGACAGTTCCATTGCTGTGTTTTACCATGTGCTTGAGACAATGTGACCAATGGCTATGTACCATAAATAAAATGTCCTGACCAGACAGATGGATAGAAGGCATTTAAGGATCCACAACAAGCTGGCAGTGATCTGACTAATACTATACTTCCCTTGTCAGCAGAATTAGGGATGAGGCCCATTGGGCAATCTGCTGTGAAATACACATACATGTGACCAGACAAAGCTCACCACTGATTGACAGTTTTTGTAGGGTACACACATCCAGACACACATACATGCAAGCAAACATGCAAACAAACACACACACACACACACACACACACACACACACACACACACACACACACACACACACACACACACACACACACACACACACACACACACACACACACACACACACACACACACACACACACACACACACACACTATTAAAGGGAATGTTATTAAAATGAAGAAATCGTGCAAAGGGGAGAATACCAGGGTGCGTAGATAACCGAAGGCAACACTGTGCATGCGCACATGCTATGCTGTAACCATATTACCATGTATACTAATCATGCAACAGATGAGGAGGCATACATTAATAAATAACTTACCACAGCACAGGAAGCACAAGGCCAAAGAATAACACCAAAAGGAACAACACTATATCAGTTCTACATTACATATTATTAGTTATTTAGCAGATTAGATGCAATATTCTCCTGGTCCACCTCTATTGTTAGTTATATTACCTTGCTTTACTTCTTATTTTTATTAGGGACCATATTCAATTGAAACATAAATGTTGCCATTTCATACCAGAGTTAGCATCCCCTGCCAGGACACAATAAAGAAGAGGTAGGCAGGGCTGGGATGGTACCAAAAATGGCCTGGGCATTTTGGCATCGAGCAGCTCCTGGGGAGTCTCTTTCCACCGGGAAAAGTCACTGTATACCAGCTTACCAGTCCATCCCTGGAGGTAGGCCTATAGAAGCACATAAACGGACAACTATGGTGACTATGTGGACTATGTGGCCTATCCCATCCCAGCTATTTGACGAGGTGGCTGGAGGAGCCCTGCTGGCAGTGCTGAGCACTGTTAAAAGAAAATGATCCAAGTCAGTCCAGTTCCTTTTGTGTTTTCCTTCAGCCTCCCGATAGGAGGCTCAACGTTATCCATGATCAAAAAACACTATTCAGAAGTCATTCTCTCTAGGGACGTGGAGGCTCAAGGAGCTAGGACGCCATACCATTACGTCAGCAACCTGGCTTCAGTTCCAACCCAAAGTCCTTTGCCGACCTGTCCCTCCTCTCTCTCCCCCAGTCATTTCCTGTCTGTCTCGACTGTCCTGTCTGTTTGATGAAGGCCCAACAAATATCTTACAAAAAGAAGTCATTGTCTCTTATGCAATGGGGAGGTTAAAAGGGGGAAAGCCCCTCAAAAGCCACTGTACACCATGGCAGGGAAACATGACTGTTTTCTCCAGGGTGGTGCGGTCACACTTAATGACAAGCGCATGGTAACAATGGCATGGCGGTGGCACCCCGAGGACGGGACATACAGAGGGCTGTGTTACATTTTATAGCCCAGTTTATAACCGTAACATTAAATCACGCTGAGCTGAATTAAAGCACCAGACATATTCAAGCTCCATTCATTGCTTTACTGTGGAGCTTGTCGGCTTTGTGTGTGTGCCGTAAAAACATTCTCCAATCAAAGGCGCACTCATACTCAGGGATAGTTGTTGTTGTCTTTGGGTGCATATCCGACTGGTCACGAGATAGAGTAGAACATATTGTTCTCCCTTGCTTGTGCTCTTTACTAAAACATTGAATGCTCCATATACAGGTTACATAGATGTGTTTTGGCAATGAAGCCGTACTCAGAGGCAGGGACGTGGGGATGGTTCGGGATGGTTTATGGCCCCCAAGGCCGTCTTATCCGGCCCCCGATGTCATTTAATGTTATGCCGTTTCAAGTGAAATATGACATTTTTTGTGAAGAAATCATAGAATTGACATTTGCAATGTTATATTTTCTGGGGATCTAGTGAAGCTGGGGTCTGTTGTAAAAGTGGCCGTCTTCAATATAGGACTAAAGTGTTGGGGGAAATCCTGGTTTGTGTTCAGAATACGTCCCTTGGAGGACTTCATGCAATTTGAAGTGGCCCCCAAATGAAAAAGGGTCCTCACCTCCGGTATAAGGGCACATACCCCCCATTCTGTTGAATTAGTTTCCCCCTGCCCCTCATTAGTGAGATTTCCACTAGCTCCCATTTCATTCAGTACATAACAGCTAGGCAGCTGTGCTGGGTGACATGGGGACAGAGGAGGAAGGGACAGCCCCAGTGGAGGGTGTGGCAGCATGTGCTCTTCTACTTTATTGTCCTGTGTTGGGCTGACCTGCGCTGAGCTCTGCTGTGCTTTGTGGTCTTGTGTTGTACTTACGTACTGTAGGCTATGTATGTAGGCTACATATATTGTAATTTGTTGTAGTGTGATGTGTTGTGTGTAATATGCTTGTTGTGAATTGTGTTTTATTCTGTTGATCTATGTTGTTATGTTGTGTTACACTTGATTGTGTTTTGTGTTATAATACATTGTATAGTTTACTGTTGTGTTGTGTTGTGTTGTGTTGTGTTGCGTTTTGTTGTGTTGCGTTTTGCTGTGTTGCGTTTTGTTTTGTTGTGTTGTGTTGTGTTGTGCTGTGCTGTGCTGTGCTGTGCTGTGCTGTGCTGTGCTGTGCTGTGCTGTGCTGTGCTGTGCTGTGCTGTGCTGTGCTGTGCTGTGCTGTGCTGTGCTGTACTGTGCTGTGCTGTATAATTGAAGAGTTCAGATGCAAAACCTAACTCCATTTCTGAGGACCTGCACTTCTATATTTTTAGAGAACCCCGTTGTTGGTTTGGTTTACATTCATGTACTTGATAATACATATTAATAGTTATATCACATGAATAAAAAATAAAAATAGGCAATTTTGATAGCTTTGTATTAAATAAAAATGAATTAAGATTATTTTCTGAAAAGGCACTTCAATTGCTCTTCAATTGTTGTGCTGTGATTGTTCCATATGGAATGTGAATAGGAAGAGAACATAACAAGACTGAAACATGTGACTCCAGTCTCCAGTCACTTAAGGAAGTGCTGAGGTCATGGGTTATGGAACATCATAACAGCGAAATGATTAAAGACTTCACACATTAACACACACCCACACACACACACACACACACACACACACGCACGCACGCACGCACGCACGCACGCACGCACGCACGCACGCACGCACGCACACACACACACACACACACACACACACACACACACACGCACATGCGCGCACACACACAATTATATGTAGGCCTAACCTTAAATGACAAAATGTGAATAAATTGTAAATATTTATTTACAAAACAGTTAAATAACTTAAAAGGGGGAAATCCAAGGTTTCTGCTTGACTATAGTGACAAGTACATAGGCTAGCTAGTACATAGGCTACATGAGCCCAGTGCTCAGTAGCGTGCATGTGTGTGTGCACGAAAGTGAGTGTGTGCATGTGTGTGTCTGTGTGTGCATGTGTGTGCCTGTTTGTGCATGCATGCTTCGTACTGTATGTGTGTGTGTGCGTGGATCAGAGGCTCCTGTTTCTATATGAGAAGCGCCCCGCTCCCCTCCTCCAGGGCCTGCATGTTCATTCACACAGATGAGTAGGTCACCGCTGCTTACAGCTTGACAAGTGGCAACACGTGGAGGTATAGCTCCTGTTTCCTGATAGCTATGTTGCCTTTGGCCTACATAGCCTACATACAGTAGCATAGCATGTAGCGTATAGGTCACTGTCACCACCAAATGCCTGACTGCTCTTTTCTTTTCTTGTAGTTTTTTCCCTCGCCTCTTTTTTATTCTCTCTCAGAGCCCACAGCTCACATACTTAAGTCAGACACTGTGACACATAGGCCTACAGTATATGTAAATGTATATAGTTCTAGCACTGAGTATAGGCCATTGTAGGCCAGGCACCGTTGCTGTCTCTCGTACTATCCATATGACTGCTCCTTTCTTTAGTTTTCGTCTTTTAATTCTTTTCTTTTCTCTGTGTTCTGTTATCCCTCTCTGACTCCTCTTGCCTTTTGGTCTGCATAGAGCGTCATCTGACCTCTTTGTTCCCGTCACCGCCTGTCTCAGATCGCTGTCGGCTTCCCTACATTTCAGTGTGTGATTGATTAGGCCTGCTCTTATCTTTGCTGCTTTCTTCTTTTCCCTTTACTCCACACGTGTGATTCTCTCAGTTTAGAGCGTGCACCCAGTGCAACCGCCTGAGGCTGTAGGCCACTGCTCAGTCAGAACCTGTTGGATATGTAGGTTAGTGTTTATGCCAAACAATACCTGTTTGATGTGTAGGTTAGAGTTTATGCAAAACATACGTGCCTGAGCAGGTAAGGGAAATGTAGAGAGAGAGAGAGCACTTGGTAGTCTATGGGAAAACAAGATGCATTCATGCAACAGAAATAGAGATTTTAAAATGCAAACAAATGGCAATATTGAAAAGAATATATCTTTGTATGGATGGTGACAATGTAATGTGATGTCTACTTTGTTTTACGTGCTTGTTGACATTCGCATTTCAAAAACACGATTCACCAATTAATAACATATCTGGCAACTATGAATTTCCATGGGACAGTGAGCAAGGGAAAATACATTTTATCTCTCCTATGAGGATACAGAAGGCCTCAGTAGCATAGCAGCACTTCATATCCTTCATCACACAGAAATATGACTCCACTCCACAATCACAGGCCACTTGTGGCTAGGATCTACTCTACCAACCACTTTAATCCTCAAAAACATCTTCCCAACTCTGATGGAGCAGGATGAATGGATGACAGTGCTGGGAAATGAGAGAGAGAGAGAGAGAGAGAGAGAGAGAGAGAGAGAGAGAGAGAGAGAGAGAGAGAGAGAGAGAGAGAGAGAGAGAGAGAGAGAGAGAGAGAGAGAGAGAGAGAGAGAGAGAGAGAGAGTGTGTGTGTGTGTGTGTGTGTGTGTGTGTGTGTGTGTGTGTGTGTGTGTGTGTGTGTGTGTGTGTGTGTGTGTGTGTGTGTGTGTGTGTGTGTGTGTGTGTGTGTGTGTGTGTGTGTGTGTGTGTGTGTGTGTGTGTGTTTTGTAGGGTGTGCTTGGTGATTGTGGGTTGTCAGTTTGGCCTGACATTCCAAGCTTCAGCCTGGGCTGCATACTCCTGGGAGACAGCTAAGCCTTGGCGTAGCGGCGTTAGCGTTCCTGCTAACTCTTTGGCCCGGCTCCGAGCAACTGTTGCTATGAGAAGCTTCTGGCCCTTGTGCTGATGTGGCACTCCTGAAGAAGGATCTGTGGCCCACATTATGAATGACAGCCAGAGCTGGATATACAACATGAAATCCAACGATCAAAGTGTCTCAAATAATGATCAGTGAAGTCAGTAAATAGCTACATTTCTGTAGCAAATGTGGCTTTTGATTTACCATGTTGTGTCAATATATCATTTAATACAAGCAAAATGTCCCAAATTAGGTCACACACGAGAGCTAGAAGTATCAGGTCATCATTACATTGAGTTTTGAGGGGGGTGAGGGTGAGGGGCCTTTCAGATGGCTTTGTTGCAGGCCAGGCCAAAGCTGTCAGCAGCTCTGCACACACCCCACACCCACACCCACACCCACACACAGGGAAGAAGACAGGGGGGACAAAGGGGTCAGCTGTCCCGTGAAAGAATCTGAATATTGCCCCCAATCACGCATAACATTTCAATATCCATGTATTGTTTGATACGTGTTTGAATAACACTTTTAGACTGTGAGATGTCAAATAAAAGTTCCCTTTGTCTATGGCATCAGGATGTACTGAACTTCCCTTCCCCCCCCCAAACTGCTGATTTGAAATCGCCTATCCATTGCTATTGGCTAAGACTATCACTGTATGTGACACCATCCAATGTGACCTCACTTCCTGTGGAGGTATTTTTAAGTTCAGCCACTGGCATTGTTCCCCCCTTCTTGCTTCTGTACCTGTACCGTTAACACCTCTTTGGAGAGAGGGGGTGGGGAGGCCTGTGGACAGGCCTTTGGGGCCAAATGGCCTCCCCTCTCCCTCTCTCAAGCCAATAAACCCTGCATTTCTGAATTCCAACTATTGCACTGGATCTGGTCTTAAATATGAATTAGTAGTAAAACCTAGATACTATCACCAGGGCCCAGGGAGGGGGCCCAGAAATGTGTTCTCATAGCACTGTATGGGGGGCCCTTTCAGATGATTTTGTCCTGGGCCCGGTCAAAGCTGTCAGCGGCCCTGCCCGTACATACACTAGGCCTATGACCTTGCCCTGTCCATGAGAGACAGCTACAGACACCTGTGGAATCTGGGTTGTGGCCTGAATTCCATTTCTGAAGCGATGTAAGCCAGTTGTGTAAGGTATGACCACGCTGTCACCTATCTATTTGATTAATGCCCTGATACTCTGGGTCCATTCCAAACAGCTGAATGCACTGCCT
>NC_085861.1:37135973-37230973 GCF_034702125.1 Engraulis encrasicolus
CAAGAAATCTTTATTTATAGCAAACGTAGCAGCAAATCAAGAACACTGCATCTTTACAGATGATCAATTGGATATTTACACTCTACATGGAGTATATCTACAGAATCAAACAGGTTATTTACAGATATGGGGCCCAGAAGATGACGAGGCCATGACCAGCCACGCTGGTCTAGACCCAGATTCACTCAGGACGGGGGCCAGGCAGACTACACAGACAAAACACAGGGAAGCTTTCAAACTCCATGTGTCCCTTCTCAGCCACCGTCCATTACAACTCAGGCTTCGTCTGACTGTGGAGCGGATCTGTGCAGTGCCTACAGCTCGAGGCTGATGGCTTTGGACCCGATCCAAAGCAGAGGATTGACTGGGATGGGAGCGCTGAGAGGGGACACACACTCTCTCTTATACACTCACACAGTCACACACATGGCCACAAGGCCGGGGACGGGACTGCACATTACTGGCTCTGCTGATTTAACATAAGCATGCGCACGCACGCACACACACACACACACACACGTGGGCTAGACAATATTATGATATGATTTTATAAATAGGCTATACAGACCCACAGAGTGGACCAGGACGACTGGCCCCTCTTGGGTATTTCACAGTGATTCTGGTACAAACCTTCTACAAATTAACATGTACAGTTGCCATATGGGCAAGAAGCACACACTCACACACCAATCGATCAGTCAATCAATGACAGAGAAGATTAAATTAATACTGAAGAGACGTAGGCAACAAATTATTATTAATATTATTTATCCATTTCTCGGCAATGGACACACACTCATCGACATGGTCAGACCACAGTCAATAGGATCCGTACAGTCATACAGCCAGGTCAACTGTCCCCTTTTGGACATCCTACGTATATTTCCTCTCTCTAGATACTATAATTTATATACAGGGCGGATATTGCACTTAAAATGTTCTAGAATTAGTTAGACAAAAAAAACCTGCAAGCAACGCTATGCATGTTGCTAAGGCAACTACCAAACAAAGATCTGAACTTCATGGTGAAATGATTTGAGTGGACGTGTTATCTACAAAGGCCATTTACAAACTCTTTAAAAGGTATTCACAAGCTTAACTGAAGGGCTAGAGCGGCCTTGGTTTTCCCTCCAATACAAGCCCCTCCTCACCCCAATCAGTCATAACAGTGAAATGAATATTGGTTATGACGGCTCTTTTGTTAACTTAGCTAAATCTCCCATCTGCCACGGCCATTCTGCCGCAGCATGTGCCCATGTCACTGACTTCTCTTTGTTTCTGCGGCTCTGATCTGGGACAACGTGATGATGTCACCGGCGCCCAGCCAATGGGAGGCCAGCGCCGGGGGTTCATGTCCTGAGATGGCGAGAGGGAGAACGTGGCCCCATGACGGAGCGTCTGCGAGAGAGGAGAACAGGCCCAGTGATGCGCTGGACCTGAAACGACTCGCTCTCTCCTCCTCTTTTTTGTGAGGAGGGTGGGGTGTGGACAAGAGGTGGGATGGAGGGGGCTTCAGTATGTCACTACGCATCATATCAACTGCAGTACACACACACACACACACACTACTCTAACACACACACACACTCTCGCTCACACTGAGTATAACATCAACTGAGTTGCATGTGCACACATACTCCCCACCCTCTCTCACTCTCCCCCCAATCCAAAAATAAAACTGCCTTTGCTTATTCTACTGTGCTTAGGGGTAGAGGCAACATTAAAAATGTATCCATATTTATTTTCTGAAAAAGCATCTTTCAACGCTTCTTTTTTTTAAATTGCTTATTTTAAAGCAAATTTTAAAGCAAATTTTAATTTCTGGACATAATCGAAATGGGTCTACCCGAACAGTGATACTGTGAATAAAAGTGAAATGAGGAGACTTAATACATGTTTGAAGGCCATCCTGAAATTCAACAAAAATCTACTGATGGTCAAGACCAGTCAGTTCAGCACCCCCATGTTCTCAGGACAAACTCAAACATACTTTTCCCATCTATTCTCTACAAACACCAAAGCTTCACTGCACTACGCACAAGCAAGCAATGATCCCCAAGTCTTTAGGGCCCACACCCATTTTGATATTCTCATGGGATTTCGCTTTGAATGACTATACAGTCTATTCAAGCACCCATTCCGTGTCATGTACACACACACTTGAAAATGGGGGGCCCCCAATCCATCAACATGACAATGCCTTAAAAGCAACTCACACTCAGTCACAAACAGAAAATAAACAAATAAAAGTACTATAGCTCCTTGGGGTTTCTATGAGAGGAAACCGTCATGTCTTCTCGCTGTAGTTTGCCCTTGATGGCAACATACAGTATAATGTTCGGCTCCAAGGTCTGATAAAAACAGCCGCATGTTCAGAGATAACACGCTACAGACAGGGAGGGTCCTGTGCTTTAAGACAACACACTGGTTAATGTATAGCTGCTAAAGAGAACATGCACTCGACTAACCCTCTTCTTTAGCTACTTATTCACCTATAGGGGCCTAGTAAACAGGCTATTTAAAGTGTCCCACTGGAACCCAACACCAGGTTCACTGTATGCATCTACCAGTGCCAGTCTGAACCGGCTGGCTGTGTCTGGACTGATACTATAAGGCAGGGGTTCCCAAACTTTTCCAAATTGGGGCCACTTAAATTTTCACAAATGTTCAAGATTCTCTGCTTTGGATTGCCAAAACACCAGACATTAAATAAGCCAAAACCCTTTCCGTTTAGAGTGTAAAATATCTTCTGTGTTCAATTATACAGAGGTTAGCAGACACTAATGCATGTGTAATGCACTAGACAAATGGGGGGGTAAAACTGTAAGGTGCTCTACTTTGGACTGCCAACACCCCATAAAAATGAAATTTACCTAAACCCCTGTTTGCAGAGTGAAGTAGTCTACCGTACACTACCACATCGGCTTCCTGTTCACCACAGCCATTTCCTGTTCAGAACAACGGGCACACTTCTGCGGGCACACGGCACCGGGCACAAAGGGAAGTGGCAGAGACAGAATAGCACAGCATCAAAAACATCCGCCACCACAGCGTCTACACCGACAAAGTCTACCCCTTCGCACAGACGTGACAGTGTAGTTAAGTCCACCCCTGCCATACCACCAGACGTGCCAGATCATTCAAACTCGGGCATGGACACTTCTGTTTGAAGCCTGGCCCTGTCAGACACGGTAGGGTAGACTACAGACAGAGTGAACGGTCTGGCCCTGCCACAGCTACGACAAGCACAAGTGCACAAGTCACGCAAACTAACAACCTTCCTGTCACAAAGAGAAAGAGACCCCAAAAAACATCTCAGCAGGAGTTACAGTTTCACGACAGTACCTTCATGTGGCCTTGTGTTTGCTTTGCAGACAACTGCAGATATCCTTCGTCTTGTCCAAAAGAAATTCACAGCTTTATTTCAAAAATCAACACTTTAAAAATAACATACATTCATCGTCATCATTATGCTTTTCTTTTTTTTAAAAAGTCCTTAATGACAGCACAAAAGATTAAAAAGTTATTTCCTTTCTAAAGATAAAAGAAAAAAGGCTCTTCATGCAACATTGGAAAGGTAGACAGACAAGAGATATTGCCAAGGATATACTTAAAATCCCTAATAAGCCACAGATTTTATACGACTCGTCTATAGTGACGCAGAACACTGTTAACAGTAAAACAGAAGATCAACAGTAGTGACGAAACAAACGGTCCCTTTTTAGATCCACTACAGTTCCCATAATGCATTGCCTGTGGTGTGGAACATTTCCCCAGAGTTAAAAAAAAACAAAACAAAAAACGTCTGATTAGGTGACTTCTTCTCCAACGCAAGTTCAGACGGCTCTGTAAGGCTTCTCAGGAAAAAAGGGAAAAGTGAAAAAAAGGATATGGGAGAGGACTAAAAGTCATTGTTTAGGGGGTTTTCACAGTTTTTTAACGTCCATCTTGCCTGTGTGCCTGCTTTCGTTTGGTGCTCGGCCTATTCAACCCTGGCCACCATGTTATGTTGCTGCGTTGTCTGAATCTACTAAAGCCCACCCCCACACTACCTGGGCTCGAAGCATGGGCAATCCCCCACTAACTGGGCAGATTGGGAATCACTTTCCCCTCATATAGCACCCCAGATTGGGAATCATTCTCCCCACGTATTGCACCCCCTAAGCCAGCCTGGGGTGGCTCATGCATTACTTCTACCCCTATCGCTCCCCGGAGCAGCACTGCTATGTTCACATACCACATACCTACAGCCGTTTGCAGCAACCATTGAAACTCAGGTCACACAAGCACATGGGTGTTGAGGGGGGTGTCTGTCTCTTTGCCCTCCTTCACCAGTTCACAGGACCAGAGGGACCCCCCCCAAGGCCATCACTAGAACCCCACACAGTCTTATTTTTCCTTTGCTTTTCCTCTCCTGAAGACTTCACCCGACATGGAAATAATGAAGAGGGGGCAAAAATCCTTTCAAAAAAATATATAACTGAGAAGCCGCATCAGAGGTGTCCTGTCCTGCGCTCTGAACACTCACCCGCCCACCTGGCGAGCAACCCCGACGCGACGCGCATGTGTGTCTTGTGTCTGTGTGTGTGGAACAAACAAAAAAAACTCCAGTGTCTTAAAAACGTGACTGTGGTGTCAGCAGTGTGAGGGTGAGGGTTTCAAAAAGTGCTGGACGTCATAATCATGATTATTATTATCAGCATCATCATCATCTTCATTCCTCCAGTGATCTTCCTCTCCTCCTCCTCCTGTCATTGGCTTTTTTCACGCCGGCCATCTCCGGCCGGATGTCAAGGGTGCGTGGTCGTGTTCAGGGGGTGGGACCCTGATGTTGCCGCTGCACCTTCTCGGTCATCTGTTTGGCGCTGTAGTAGGACAGGCTGAGGCCCAGGATCGCCAGCATCATGGCCACCTGGTTCACCGCGCGGTCCTGCGGCTGCATCGCCACCTCTCCTGCCACCTGCCTCTGTGGAGGGGAATTGCAAGAGGGAAAAAAAGGGTTTGGTTAAAGATATGGCTTATGTCGGGTGGCACAAAATGGCCGCAAGCTAAGAATGGATCCACATACCAAAGTAAAAATGTAAAGATTTTATTTCAGATTGAGATTTTTTTTCAACATACCAAAGTAAAATTAGACTTGCAATGTTAGATTCACTTTACATAAAACGTGCCTGTATACTAACTCAAACAACTGGGCACCATGTCATTACAAAACCATTTCACTTCCTAAAGATACATGTAAATAGAAAACCGAAACACCACTCTGCCATGCGCTTTGTCTTGAGGTTAGAAGAACTAATTAAATATTTATTTGGGTAAGTGAGGACAGAAATGTAGCAAAGAACACAAGGTACTATCCATTGTACCAGGGCTTAAGTGCACAGGATGGATGGGATATTAAAAGGCCTTCCTGTAGCTTCATTACATTTCCTGGTGCTGATTGTCATGATGGATTGCACACTCTGTTTAAAAAGCCCAGATGGAACAGTGCAAGTTAACTGTTTTGTAGTTTTTGCATGTTTTGTTTTTTTGTTTTAAAAAAAAAAATTGGACCATGTGTGGAATAAAAGCTGATGATGGGACAGATCCTTCTGCATAACGCTCCAGTGAGCTTCACCACTCCATTGTTGCCGGCAATAAAAATCAATGGACTTAGCGTAACCCATAATGATATCACCCATGCACTGTAAGTCGAGGCTCGGGGTGAGGGGCAATACCAGAGAGGCATTGGTGTTGAGGGGGGTGCCTCCAGTCAAAAAAGGGTGTTTGTGTAAAAACTGAAAGTTTTCGCTAAAGCTTATCCTTTAGCTGCCGTCTACATGAACTGACAAGCTGTCAGCACCATCCAGCTACACTAAGGGCAATTAACTTCTGTAAGACTAAGCTGGTGGAAATGAATGAGACTTCACGGGGTGAACCCATCACTGGTATTTAACATAACCAACCAAACTACACTACATGGATGACTACGTTTTAAAATGTGTTGTGTGAATGAAAAGTCAAAAATTGTGGGTGTGTAAACCAGAAAGTGATTAAGGGCTAACCGGCATACCCAAGTGCCAAACTAAATGTTTCCCCTACAACTCACAGCTGGCCACACAACACAACTGCATGCATGTATTAAGTACCAAAATATTCAACAAAGAATTGTGTTTGGATTTGGGCGTGTCGGAAAAGGTGGGTTAGGGTGGCAGGATCAAACCAGATACTTTAAACATGACTCATTTACTGACTCTTTATTAAGATCAGCTGTACCTGAAGTGTTTGGGCGATGCACAAAATTCCTGCGCGCATGTGGGTGTGAATGAGAGTAGGCGCGTGTGTGTGTGTGTGTGTGTGTGTGTGTGTGTGTGTGTGTGTGTGTGTGTGTGTGTGTGTGAGTGTGATAGCGAGAGTGAGAACCAGGCCTCATCTGACTGAGCTGGCATGTCCTAGACCAACAAAGACTTAACTCGGGTCTGCCATGTCCATTGTACCATTGTCACACAGGACGCCCCACACACAGGGACGCAGTGACTCAGAACTAACACCACAGACGGGAACACGGACACCAAAAGGTCTGACTGGGGCAGGGACGAGTTTGCATGAAGCCACTTCATGCATATTTCCCAGCATTAGTCATGACACACTTTGCCACAGGGCATGCATGCGGGTTTGAGTGATCATCTGAAGAGTGTGGGTGTGTGATAGCTGAAATAGTACTGTATATTAATCCACCAGGAGTGCACTTAAGGCAACCACCAATGATTAAAATCATTACAGTAGTTCCCTACAAAGTCGGTTACTAAATTGTGTCAAGCTGTTCACTGTCTAATGACTTGTGTTCCTACAAAGTTTCTGTGAGCTTGCTCCGCTACTTCTTTTGTAAGTTCTTTTGAGTAACACGGTCAACTAAATGTTATACAATGTGACGACCACATATAAAACCTACCTAAAAAACACAAACACACAAATGTTAGTATTAAAAGGGAGCCTGTGTCCCAACATACCTGGAGGAGGCGGAAGTATCCAGGGGTGAGTCTTCCCAGTCTGATGATCATGGCTGTGCAGATGAGAGCAAGGGGGGTGCTCTTCTTCAGGTGGGGTGGAGGTGGTGAGGGGGGGTGTCTGCTCAGAGACCTGCAGAGAAAACAGAGGAGGTGGGGGCATAGATATATCAGCTAAAAAGGACTTACCCCTCAACAGTCAGGCAGACTAAAATACAGTCAGACAGAATACAGAAAGAATGTACCATCTTTGATACAGTCATAGCCCAACACAAAACAATTACAGCCAAAGGACAAAAAGTATAGCTGAGATATATCCATCTCTGCATGACGTTTAGACACACTGTGTGAGATGGAACTTCCAACAAGGAAGTAGATACCGCCACTTAACACGTAAAACCATGTACAAATCGAATGCAGAGAGATCGAGTTAGTCTATGCATAGACATCAAAGACCGACAGGTTTCACTTTACATTAAACTTGAAGCAGCTGTTGCAAGATAGGATGAGAAGCCTTTGGGCAAATGGCGTCTGACAAAAGCACACAAAGCCGCCATGCAGCAACTGAACGCATCTACAACACAATCCTGTCAGGCTTCTGACATCTGGTGTTGGTTTGGGCTCGCTCTACCCCCGGCAGGCAAGGCGCTCCAGAACCACATTGAAATTGAAAGAATGTGCGCAGTTATTAAATGAACAAGTTTTAACTGGATCTGGACAGCAGAAGCAAAGCGCCTATGAGGGCAAAACAAAATTTTAAAAACAAAAAGGAATTGGGAACTACCCACACATGGATGAAGGGAGAATTTAAAACCTAATGTGTCTTAACGAGCACGGAGTAAAAGGGTTGGTAAACGTGCGCAATTAACCCCTGAACCTCACTGCAGGAATAAGTGCGCCATCAGTGTCCAAAGAGATCACCATCAAAAGATGGGCGCTGGACTATGGTTGGCTCACTAAAGCCCTACTCCCAACAACAAGGCAGAAGGTGCGGTCTGCTTAATGTGGTGCAGATGCATGCAGGTCCACGCTTAAGATCTCCACCAGCTGCATAGGGGTATAAGAAGGACAATGCTGGGGGGCTGAACATCACACCACAGAAAAAGACAGCACAGGAAGATCAAGGCAACCCGATCACAGCTGTTCCGTTTTGCTCAGGTGGGGCGGTCTGAGAGATGAAATGATCACCATGAAGCCTAGCAGGGGAGATGGGAAAAGAGAACCATCATGTCTTGCACGGACACGATATGGAAGATGGAGTTGCAGATGTTTCATAGATATTTCCTCCAGGGCAAAAACTTAAGCACTCCAAAGATGATCCAAGATTCAGTGTGACAGCGGTGTGCCTGCCAGGTAAACCCTCACCTCTTTCTGGCTTTCCACTGGAGGAGAAGCCAATGAAGACTCCTTGCAGCTGGCTCAGTTGGGCTGTGGTGCAGATGGCGGCGATGCAACTAAAGCCAACTAAAGCTCTGACTGACTACCAACTCTGGGAAGTCTCGACTCGGCGATGTGCAGGGCTCGAGGACTCAGAGGGAAGCTCTCCTTCACCGTGCTCCGCCCTTTGATGGAACCTCCTCTCGCCCAACTGGATTGGTGGGTTTGTTCAGTATCCCAATCTGCGCACTCCCTCCCCTCCACAGCTTTACTCTCACACTCCACACACACAGCTGTCGTCGAGAATCACACTCCCCCCATTGGCCGCAAACTCATGCACGCCCAATTCACTTCCCAGCCACAACAGAGAGAGAGAGAGAAAGAGAGAAAGAGAGAGAGAGAGAGAGAGAGAGAGAGAGAGAGAGAGAGAGAAAGAGAGAAAGAGAGAGAGAGAGAATGAAAATCCTCTGAACTTGTCAAAAGTGATTTACTCATCCAACTGTGTGCATGCAAACAGTATTCACACAGTGGAGAGAGAGGGTGGGAAGAGTGACAAAAAGCACTGCTTGCATCTGCTGCAGCATGTCCCATAGCATATGCATGTCAAATGCACTGCGAGATGATTACACAATAACGCATCTGACCCCAGTGACCTGGCAGTATGATCCTCGTGTGATCTCATGTGCGGGCACACGCGTCCACACGGAAGACGAGGATTCACCACTCGAGGGCTTTCATGTCCTTCAATTCTAGTCCAAGGGACACACGGGAGAGCCCATTTGAGAATTTGATTCTCGTTGTTGGGCGGTCCCATGTTTGTAAACGTGCCACTGCTTGGCAGTAGGGCACAGGGGCTGTTTGCTTCTGTCGTGTAGTGTTGTGTTGTGTTGTTACATAAGGCTGTTGCCTTCCATTCCAGTGAAGTGGAGAAGGGTGCTGCCATGCCATGCCTGAAGCGCTGCTTCCACAATGATGCAATAGAAGGGCAGCTAAGAGTTTATTTGCGTACATTAATAATGACTGTGCACAATAAGAACAACAGTCTTGTGCAAAACAAGCAAGGATGCCTTGCAACAGTTTAGCAAAATCATGCTACTTTCCATCAGTATATTGTGTGTGTGTGTGTGTGTGCGCGCGTGCGCGCTTGTTAGGCCCTTGAAGATAGGGCCAGTTAATAAAGTCTTGAAGCCAGTATAAAAGATGAAATGAATATTGACCAGGAATTAGAGGCAGTACAATGTGCTTCAGAAGGGTAAGAACCAGTGTTAATTTCGTCAACCATGACTATGACTAAAATATTTCGTCAAAGCCCTTTTTTGATTTTCGTCATTTAGACTAAGACTAAGACTAAATTGGGAAGGCAATGACTAAAATATGACTAAGACTAAAATTGATTTTCGTCATAGTGACTAAGACTAAGACTAAATTTAAAAAAGATGACGAAATGAACACTGGTGTTGAATAAAATAGAGAAAAAGAGAACCAGTGTGTGAAGAAGTTTCATTCTGCACAGTGTGATGTTGAAAAGAGAAGCAGTGTGCGGAGAAGGTTTATTCTGTACAGTCAATGATATAAGTTAAAAAGAGAAGCAGTGTGTGGAGAAGTTCTAATCTATTATGTACAGTGTTGACTAAAATGACTAAAATGACTAAAAATTGACTAAGACTAAAATTGATTTTCGTCATTTAGACAAAAACTAAGACTAAATTGGGAAGGCAATGACTAAAATATGACTGAGACTAAAATTGATTTTCGTCATTGTGACTAAGACTACGACTAAATCAAAAAAAGCTGACAAAATTAACACTGCTTAGGACAATAGGCAGCAGAACAAACACCGGGCATGTCCTCAGAAGTCAGCCTGATTCAAGGCTTCTGATGAAAGCAATATCAAGAATAAACTTCCCCATGTCCAAAGAAGGTGAACTAGCTTTCCAAAGCACTTGAAAATGAACCCGTATGCAAAGGCAAATATCAATGTTTAAAACAGGTAATCTGCCCTCAATTCCATCAGAAGGGAACATGATTGACAGGTTAACTCCCCAAAATGCAACCAGTTTCTGTTCATGTTGGTTCACAATTGCCCTTTCAGAAGTTAGTCTACCATACTTCTTTGGACTTGGTTTTAGAGTTCATTGGTTTGATTGAAGATATGCTGATCAGTAATATCTCCCCATTAAGGCAAATGGAATGGAGTCAGTACAGCATCTTGCTGAAGGCTGAATGTTACTTCGATAAATTGGGCACCAGAGCTGACATAAGCCAACCATGGATCAGAGGACTACCAATACACTCCATTAGCAGGGTAACTTAAATGATGAGCAAGTGGAGTGGGGACACGGTCAACACAGGCGCTTAGTGCTGAAGGATAATATGGTCCACTCATTACTGTTACCTACCTTTAGATGGTCTGCACTCTTTCATTAAGTCTTCTAATGCCTTCACTCATTTTGCTCATGAAAGGTGAGGGCACATGCTCAAAACTAATTATTTAGTGAAATGAATTAAGTCCTCTCTCTGGTGCTGCAGAGCCATATCTCCACATGGTACTGCAGAGAGCTAGAGAAATGTACCAGGCTACATCACTGGAAAGGTTCAAATTAATTAAAGGTACACTGTGCAGGAAATGGTCAAAAAAGGTACGGCAACTATGCTGCTCATTTAAACTGGGCTGCCTATTGCCAAATTTGATCTTTTCATGAAAGTTTACTAAGTAATAAACAAATATTTTCTGGTGTGGCCCAAGTGCAGTCGTTTTTGCAGCTAAAAATGGCTTATTTCTGGAAATTCAAAATGGCAGACCATGGAGAAGATCCCCCTTTTCCTGTATGAAAAGTGCCATTTTTTCAGTCATAATGAATACTAGAATTTGATGGTGGTGTTCAGTATTAATGAAAAAGGTAACATAAGTGAATGGGTAGCATGAATTCTGCAAATAAACAACTAAAAATCTTACACAGTGTACCTTTAAAAAACAAAATCATACGGTATATTTGTAGCAAAGGGCTCTTTAAAAATCACTCTGTCTCCATAAGTTTACATTCAGATCATTCAGACGGAAATTCCTGCACCACATCTCACAAGGCAACAGGCGAGCTTACATGACAGAATGATGTTGGCAAACTCAGTGCTAAGCAGTTTACACACTCAACGCAGGCATGTGAACAGAAGCATCGCCCTCTCCTATAGTTCTGCTTAGGTATATGCATTCTCTTTAAAGCATATGAG
Source organism: Engraulis encrasicolus (assembly GCF_034702125.1). Classification (NCBI taxonomy): domain Eukaryota; kingdom Metazoa; phylum Chordata; class Actinopteri; order Clupeiformes; family Engraulidae; genus Engraulis; species Engraulis encrasicolus. The sequence goes on from NC_085861.1 coordinate 37,147,565, forward strand.
GGACAAATGTCCGTGGCATCAGAAGAGGTGGACTGCGTTGTTAACGTGGCAGCTGCTTGACATCCATACAATCATTGAAGATTTGCGAGCAGAACCGTAAAATGGTCTTCACCTCATTGTGATCCAGTTCAATCTGCTACTAAAAGCGGTGCAGCTCTGTAATAGATCGTGTGAAGCAACAACAAAAAAAACCCTCCAATGCATGGAGCCTTGCTGCACTGCGATCGCATCATCATCATCATCATCCCTCGCTGCATCATCACATGTGCAACGAAGACTGGGGAACCCCCTCATTCCTCTCGTGCGGGGGACACCCCTTTCTCAGCAACTCCTCCTCCCCTCCCCAACTCCCACCGTCCCCACCCACCACCCCTCACCCTGCAACAGCATCCCAGTCGCAGTCCGCCAATCAGAATGTGATCCGAGTCTCTGCAAAACTCCCCACCCTCCACTCCCGTCGGCATCCACCAATCGGAGTGCATGTTCCCCGCAGTGCTTGCATACTAGAAGATAGTGCTCTCCCTGCCTCTGGTGCTGGTGTACTGGAGACATACTGTAGTGAGCCCTCATGCTGCTGCAACAGTCACGCAGGCGTACCTGAGGACCATACCTGCGCGGCGGTGACCCATCTTGAATACGCGTCGCTGCCCTTCATCATGGCCAAAACACCCACCTCCCTGGCATGGTACCAATACACCCGAGTACCCCTCTGCGCTCCGCAAACACTACCTAAAGCCTCCATACCAGCCTTGCATACCACCACCCCATGCTACCCACTCCCAACCAAATATTCCATACTTAAGACTCCCTAATACCAGAGATTCTTTAAGTATAGAGATATGCCAATGTAATAGGTTGCTATGGGCACCTAACATGACCAGGTTCCGGTCTGCCTAAAGGGGCGTGTCATAATACTCCTACAATGAATAGAACAGTCCTTAGGTCTGCCTAAAGGGGGATTCCCTCCCCCTCCCCCTTGCAATAATAGAACCCGGAAACAATGGGCCAACGGAACCTCTCTCTCTCTACTCTCTCTGCTAATACCATCAATCACACATTACCTTACCCAACACTCACCCCTCCAACCCCTGGTAGCTTCCATTTAATTACACCCCCACCACAAACACTCACACAACTCAACATCCATGCTACCCTCCCATTCTTCTCACCCTACTGCAGCTTGGTGTGAGGGAGCGGGTGAGCATGCGTGGCAACGAGTGAATGTGTGAGTGTTTGGACGGATCCTGTCGGCATGCCTGCTGCACTGCGCTGCGCTGCGCTCCACACAATAGCCCAGGGCACTGGGAAATGCAACAGCTGCACATTCTGCATGCAATTCCTGCTGGGTTCTAATCTGGCCACCGTAGCGTATTGTAGTGACCGATCTGATGGCGGCACAGCGGCAGCGGATTATTACATCACTACATCAATTGCATAATGCAGCCAGGCGACCTCGATACGCATTGCATGATGACCACCACCACACATCTCACATGCACACACGCGCACCATCACACACGCGCACAGTCACACACACACACAGGCACCATCACACACCATCTCTCTCTCGTTCACACACACACACACACCCAACAAACATCCCCTCCACGCAAGAACCAAGTTGTGCATACTATGGTTTCCATAGCAACACGATGCAAACGGTGCATCTGTAATGACTGCCATCATGGACATGGCTGCAAATAACATGACTGTATGGCAGCATCCACACATAACAAAGAGACAGTGTGTATGCATCGCTAACTGACATATGGAGAGAGAGAGAGAGAGAGAGAGAGAGAGAGAGAGAGAGAGAGAGAGAGAGAGAGAGAGAGACAGAGACAGAGACAGAGACAGAGAGAGAGAGAGAGAGAGAGAGAGAGAGAGAGAGAGAGAGAGAGACAGAGACAGAGAGAGACATATAAAAAAAGAAAACACATTGAATAGGCCAATGCCCAGGCCTAAAGTTAGGCAGACATGGCACCATCTTCTAAAGCCAGACACTTCAAATCTGCAGATGTCCCTGTGAGTGAATCTTTTACCCTCCTCGAGCAGAGCCTCTGTTATAACCTTTTGATCACCAAAAAGGTAATGACCAAGTCTTAATTGGGTTACTTCTGCTACCCTCTGCATTGTCATATCAATGTTGCTATGATGTAGTTGAGCGATGGCAAATCTGCAGTAATAGTCTACCCATACCCGCCATGACATGTCAAGAAAAAGCCATGTCAGTTTAGCAGGGTGACTACTTTAGAACAGCAGCTACACAACATGGCCGACTTGGCAGCAGCAACTCCTCAATGGCCCCCACCGCTCCTCAAATGCAGGTCCGCTTACAGCCCTGCGTGGCTGGCAAAATGCACAGGCCCATATGGGGTGCTGAGAATATACTACAGAACAGAACAGAGGTCATTCAGTGTGGGACACCTTGGACATTGAATATTTGACCTTTGACACAATGCCTAAATTGTGAGGGAACACAGAGACAATTAACAGTCTAATGACAATACACTGTGTACCTGTCCTGACTGAGTAAATAAGGGTGACTCGTTGCATGCAGAATTGCTGTGTGACTCAAAACACTTACCTTTTGTGTCAGCAACAACTGGCACTTCTGTCACCAATCAATTCCAAACATTCACCTTTTGGCTTGCATCACTGAACATGCTTTGAAGCTTGCTTTAGGGCTTTGTTAAAATAAGACCTGCCCAAATTCAGGACCATTACCAGCCTCAAACATCAGAAACTTGTCAATAAGGGTCCATTTAGAAAACCAAAACAAACCACCATGTTCCAGATATCAAACTTACAGAATAGTGGGTTGTAAGCGTCACAGCCAAGTATAACTGAATACAAGTCTTCACACTAGAGACAACATTACAGATGAGCCAATGTCATAAAGCCATGAACAAAAGACAATCAATTGTTGTGTCAATCTCCAACGTCACTAATTCTTTTTTACAATGTGATATAGTGTTATTAATTCTAGAGTGAGTTAATGAACATGCAATTCAGGCGCGCATCCAGTGGGTGGCGCAGCTCCAAAAGAACATCGTGTACTAATAAGAACTGCATAGCTCCTGCAAAAGTACAGGGCTGTGTATACCCAGATAAAAAAAGTCCATACAAGAAAGGAAACGCCCAAGAAAATTACCTCTAAAATACGCTGTGTTTTCATTTTGGCCATCGCTTTGACCCCTGAAAGACGCAGGTCCACAACACATTTCCAATGCCAATTCACTGAATTGCCTTTACCAGCTTAAAATGAGAATCTGAGTCAACGGGGCACCACAGGAAAGTTAGCTTCATCCTACACATTGCAGGGTCGCTTTAATCAGCCCATTGTTTTGCCCCAGGTCGCAGCATATTCGCCCAATTAGTATCCCCAACTATCCAAGCCTGGCTTTGTGTGGCACCCTGCTCCCGACGCCCTCTTTACGCATGGAAGTGCCACAGACAACATTTGTTGCACTACAAAAATGACCACTGGTACATTTGTGAAAATGAAAAATGCCAGTGACAAACACACTGCCAAATGTTTTCCATGAACATTTTGAGCCATTTACTGGTGTGGTTTTCATGCATCCTAAAGATCATGAGTCCTAAATATCCAAAGCGCAAAATCAAAACCCATGCAGTGCTCCAAAAACAGGATCTCCGAAACACCGTTATTACGCCCATTGATTCAAACAAGCTTGACATTCATTGATTTGCGAAATCACAAGTCTTTTTGGGGAAAAAAGCAATTTCCCAGCCACCCCACTACAGACATGTATTAAATTGTCTGCAGCAGTACAGACCAGAACAATTTGTGCCAACTGATTATTCACAGAAAAAAGTTTATTTTTACAGATGATTTCAGTGAAATAAAACAAAACTCACTCTTCTACTTTCAAATAATGTTGATTTCAGCATGAACTCACTATGCAAACCAAGTCTGTTCAAAGTTTTGAAAGGTATACTGAAACATCATTTGACGCGCCCTAGAAGATGGCACTCTCATTTCCAATTTGCATCAGAAGATAACAACAATGTGCATTCAATGTTTGGAACAAAATGCAAAAAAGCTTACCTCGAACTATGCCGAGCCTGTGGTGTTTCAGCGTGCTCCTGCGTGTGAGGGGAATAGAGCACACGATGTTCATGTTGGTGGATATATAGGAAGCTTGACTAGCCTATAGATGCGAGGCGGGGGTGGGGATAGCGATAGTCGAGGAGCACTCAAGTCATTTCAGTGTTCATACAAACCCCGTCGTCCCCTCTCTCTTAAGATGGAATCGCCAGGCATGTTACACCGTTCCCTTAGCCATGAAATTCTTTGACTTTTATTTGATCTTTTATTTGATCACAACAGAGTGTCACTTTGCCAACGTCACATGTGATTCAGCAACAATGTGGCCTATGCATCAGTTACCATTGCTTTTAGTAGAATAATGCGCTATTTCTGTTCAAAGGTAACACAAAATATTGTGTATTGGTGTACCCCCTAGAAGTAATCCACATTTCATCAATGTTGTCAAGTTTAAATGACGGGCCTTTGTTGTCAACAGAGTGGAACGTTCAAAACCAATGCGTCACAGAGAAAATGTGGAAATCCGTTGGGTTTCACCCTTTGTTTGAGCCATTTTCCTCGTCCACAGAATGCAGAGGAAGGTAATGGAGCCCCCCCCCCTTCCTTTTCAAACAAGGTAAATCCAGTTTGCCAGACTCCAGGTTTTTTTTGTTCATTCTCTCAACTAGTGTCTTTGACATCAACCCTTTTTGGAGCTTAGGCCTATGTCAAAGTTACTGTGGCTAAAAAGGTTTTCATTAAGCCTGATTTGTAGCAAGAGCATGGATAGAAATGCAAAGGAAATGGTGTGAAGAAGTGGGGGTACGGTGGATATACTGTCTGATTAGGTCAGTGTCTCCTCAGTGTCTCAACTGTTTACTTCACATATGTATTGAATAAAAAGATTTGAATTCAGGCCTTGTCTACTCTTCCACTGCAGTATGCACACAGAAACACAGCCTATACGACCTCCAAAGTGCATCCATTCAAGATACTTTGTAAGATGCTAACAGTCTCTCTTTGGTCAAGGATCAACCTGCCTATCAATGAGAAGCCCTGTGCATTCACTTGCTCACGTCCATTGTAAACACAGCAGCCAGCCAGGCAATGAAAGAGTTAACCCTGGAGCACGCTGAAGTCCACATGCTCCCCTGTACTCAGGCAGGCGTACACACCCCCCTATCTGTTTCCCTCTGTTCCTATACCAGTGGCCCGTCACGTGGCTGTGGGGCTGGCCACTGGCTCCCCGACAGGAGTGGACTGCATTGGAGACCCTGTCATGTCCCTGGCAACCAGCATGCATCCTCCCGCTTTTGGTATCTGGAAGTTGATTTAAAGCCTGTGTGTGTGCGCGCGCGTGATTCATAAGTCTGTGCAAGCTGTGCTATGGGCAGGGCCGTTGACAGCTTTGGCCATGCCCAGGACAAAGTGATCTGAACCACCCGAGATACAATGTAAAGAGGACCCAATTCTGGGCCCCCTCTCTACCTGTCGGCACCCCTGGCTGTGTGTGTGTGTGTGTGTGTGTGTGTGTGTGTGTGTGTGTGTGTGTGTGTGTGTGTGTGTGTGTGTGTGTGTGTGTGTGTGTGTGTGTGTGTGTGTGTGTGTGTGTGTGCGCGATGGTGGGATGTCTGTCACCAGATCTGCAGGGTGACGGCAACAGCAGCGGTGGTCGTGTGGCACTGACTGCACGCACGCTGTGTGTTTTGCAGATGAGAGTAGCCCACGTGCGTTTCGTAGATGAGAGCCCATGTACCGTGGAGCATGGAGACCCTGGTCCCCACTAGTGCTACAAGTCTTCCTCCCCCACAGACTGGAGTGAGGTTTAGGTTTCCAGACACGAGTGCTGCACAAATTATAAACAAGCATGGCATGCTGTGTGTGTGTGTGTGTGTGTGTGTGTGTGTGTGTGTGTGTGTGTGTGTGTGTGTGTGTGTGTGTGTGTGTGTGTGTGTGTGAGAGAGAGAGAGAGAGAGAGAGAGAGAGAGAGAGAGAGAGAGAGAGAGAGAGAGAGAGAGAGAGAGAGAGAGAGAGAGAGAGAGTGTGTGAGAGAGAGAGAGAAGCCTACTCGTCTAAGTGACTTAGTGTGGATGTCACTAGTTCTAGGCTGTCTAGTAAGTGTGCAGATTAACCGACTGGTCATGACACCGATTCGGATGTCAGCGATGCCATATTAATCGGATTTGTGGCCCCTGGGCAGGACAGGAGAGCATCTCCCGGTGAGCCATTTAAACCTGGCTGGATTGGACAAGTAACCTTTGGCAGAGAGCTGGCAGAGATACTACTACTCTCCTCATTACTTCAAGTGTACACAAACTGGAAACACACACACATACACAGAGAGAGAGTCTTAAAATCTGTGTGGGACAGCTGATGTGGTTTCGTTCGTGAAAGCAGCAGAAGGACATTTGGGGTCACCGCTGGAAAAGCCCTCCTCTGGATGCTGTACTAAAAGCGGAGCCGCAGCTTTCACACCACACTCTCTGTAGCAGCTGGTCTTGTTTGAAATCCAATGCTGCCCTCTATTGGTATATATTGTGCATTACATGATGCACTTTGTGAAATGGTGGGTATGAGGTGGAGACTCACTGATGACTTTTAAATGCAACAGTTAAACTATAAAGCAAAGAAAAGTTGGAGTAAAATGTAAAAGTCCATGGGTTACTTTTCTCAGCGCATGTCAGTAATTAGTGTCCAGGCATCAGGATGTGTGAATGGACTGGAACAAATAGCCTGCCTGTGTAAATGTATGAAACAGAGATGTAGAATAGTTACTGTAAGTTGTTGATATGGTGAAATTCAGGACTGTCTCTGTTAATTATGAGAGGTATTTTTCATACATATCTTCACTGTCAAGCAGAAACCTATCCCCCTTTTATTACATTACATTACATTACATGACATTACATTTGGAAGACGCTTTATAACCAAGGTGACTTGCAATCAAGGACATACTCATAGCCATCACCACTTTTCATTGTTTTATCTTTTTGTTATAATTGTTTTTCATGTCTTATTCATTTATAAATCGCTATTTTATAATAATCATTTCAACCTTGAAGTTGGTCATTAAATCATTTATCATAGGCTATACATATACTTATGGAGATTGACCTGTAGTACTGATTCGTATTTTATAAAGATATTTTTATGGGCTTTTTGTGCCTTTATTGATGATAGGACAGTAGAGATTGACAGGAAATCAGTGGGACAGAGAGATGGGGGTGGGGTTGGGAGATGACCCTGGCCAGACTCGAACCTGGGTCCCCATGGGCATGCAAGTCCAAGTGCGGGTCTTAGCGCGCTGCGCTACAGCGCCCCACCTGATTTGTATTTTATAATGAATAAGGAATGAATATAAAATACTAATAAAAAATAGTGGAGATACAAGGTTTCTGCTGGACGGCACCAACATGGGTAACATGTGAACACACACTCACAAAGTAGGAATGTGGTGATGCATGTGGTCATGGGCAAGCAATTAGGGTGTCAAGATTGGTGGTTCGATTCCCAGAACAGTCAGGTGGGTGGGAGAGTAATTAACCAGTGCTCTTCCCCAGGGGTGAGGAACCATCTTCATTCGAGGGGCCACTTCAAATTCTTCCAAGGGCCGTAAAAGTCCTCCGAGGGCCGTACTATGAACGCAAACCAGGATTTCACCCTACACTTTAGGCCTATATTGAAGGTAGCCACCTTTTAAACAGAGCCCACCATCTCTAGGTCCCCTGAATATAACTTAACTGTATTACAAATATAATTTCTAAGACTCCTTTACGAAATGTGTCATATTTCATGTAAAGCTGCATAACATTTAAATTATATCAGGGGCCGGATAAAACGGCCTTCGAGACATAGGTTCCCCACCCCTGCTCTACCCCATCCTCCTCCATGACTGAGTTACCCTGAGCATGGTACTGTCCCACTGCACTAATCCTCCCTTGGGGCACAAGTTGGGCTGCCTTTCCCATGCACAAACTGGGCAAAAATGCAATGTTGTGTGTGCACTACTGCACTGTCTGCTGTGTCAAACTGACAATGTTTTTTTTTCTTTTTTAATGCAGATAAGGTGTTGTAACTGATCATGTCAGTTTGAGCCAGGAGGATCTTGTTATCTTGTCTAAGACAACTGCCATTAAGAGCTTATACAGTCTTGTGTATACTAGGTTCTTTACCAACATACTGTATCAATTGTCTCAAGTCAGACACAATTCAAACAAAAAGAATAATGTCTTGTTTGGCAAGATGTATTTCTTCCACCAGGCGATTGTTGAATGCATGCAGAAGACAGCCAAGCACTTTTTTTCTTCACATACACATAGGCTACACAGACACACCTGATCAGCAGCTCCTGCTTATGGTAATAATTCCATCAATACAACTCATTTTGCAAAATGTCTTTTTTCTAAATTTGTTTGCAGCTGCTATATGACAACAGCATTTGAAATAAACAGAACTGATTCCATTGAGCGATTTTAATCCCAGGATGAGAACACTTGAGACAGAGTCCATTGTATGTAATTGTTTTAATTGATTTGATTTGTTTTAGTTTTTTGTTTTTGTTATTTTAATGCAACTGGATTTTTTATTTGTAACTTGTGCTGCCACTTGGCCAGGACGCCCCTTGAAAACGAGATTCTTAATCTCAGCGGGTCTATTTCCTAGTAAAATAGGCCCTAAAGGTTTTTTTTTTTTTTTTTAAACATATTTTTAGTTGGTTTTAGTTGGAAATGGAGATAGCCTATTACACTTAAGTTTAATGTCTCAGCCAGCTAGCTGGCAATGTAGGCCTACCCATTCTCATTACAGTACATTGTATTTGGAAGATGCTTTTTAACCAAAGCGACGTACAATCGAGGATAATTTTCATATTTAATCGACAGGGTTAATTAACACACCAGCACGTAGGGAAAAGGACCATCAGTCTTGGATGTCAATTTTGGCCTACTTTAACAGGATTCAAAGGCATGAAACTACTTCAAAAGGATTCAAAGGCATATAGCCAGATAAAACATTAAACTCCACAACAATCTGTACAGGTATAGTGCCTCTTAAAAGTCTACACACCCCTGTTCAAATTCCATGTGTTTGTTACGTCAAAAAATGACAGAAAGAAATAATTTCACAACTTTTCCCACTTAAATCTTAACTATTATCCTGCACAATGCCATTGAAAAGCAAATTCAAAGCTTTAAAGGGAAAGAATAGTAAATAAAAAACTTCAATTAACATGGTTGCATAAATATGCACACCCTTAAACTAATAGGCCTACCTTGTTGCAGCACCTTTGACTTCCATTACTGCACTCATTTTTTTGGGTAAGAGTTTATCAGCATGGCAAACGTTGATGTGACAATATTTGTCCACTTAGGCTATTAACAGTTCCACAGGGGGCCCCGTTAGAAAGATGATGCGGATGAACTTAATCATCCAGAATGACGAACATTGCCATATTAACGTGTGCCATACAGACACCCACAAAAGACTGTGTGCTGTAATGAAAGCCAAAGGTGCTACAGCTTAGTAGGCTTAATGTAAGAGTGTGCATATTTATGCAACCATGTTAATTGAAGTTTTTTATTTTCTATTATTTCCCTTCAAAGCTTTATGTTTGTTTCTCAATTGCATTGAACAGGTTAATAATTAAGATTGAAGTTGGGAAAAGTTGTGAATTAATTTGTCTTTCTGTCATTTTTTCATTTCACATCACAAAACCTGGCATTTGAAGAGGGGTGTGTAGACTTGACAGCCACTGTATATTCTTGTAGATGTGCGTCTGATCAGTCATGGATCCGAACTTAACAGTCACTTGATCTGGGTCCGGTTCATGGTCCACCATTTTTGTTGACTGCCTGCGTTGACCTGCTTTAGCCTAGGCCACATCCTTTAAGAGGCGTGCCTTTTCTCCTTGGTGCTCACTGGTGTAAACTCTCAAACTGGTTTCAGGCTAGGAAATCTGAGAATCAAGAATGTAGTTATTTTAAAATATAAGGCTATCAATCTTCTTATTGGTTTCAACCTACCATGCCTTCTTCAGGGCAGATATTGTAATCTTCAGTGACTTGGATTTATGCATTATCTCTATCTCTAGTCCCTTGGACATACTTTCCCAAAACAGCATTCAAATGCTCATACAAGAGTAAAAAAAAAATCACTTTCAACAACAGGCTTTAAACATTTTTTTTATGTTTTATTCAAAAGCACAACACATTGTGTTTATGAGTCACAAAAAAAGTTGTCCAACATTTTTCTTTTTTTTTTTTAAACAATGACATTTTTCATCCGTTTCAACAAATTGCTAAATTCACATTATACATCTGATCATGGTTGGTAGCCTATCATAAATTAAATTAAATTTAGTGACTACTTCACCTGCTGTGTCTCCAAATGAAAAGGTTTTTAATTTTTGCAAGTACTTCGTGATTACAGATTATGACAGGTAAGAAAATGACACGATTTAAAAGCTTTTCTTCCAAACATTATTACAAATACACTTTTAGCTGCCTTATGATAATGTTTGGTGTTTAAAAAAATCAGACTTTTCAAAAACCAAAACAGATCATTTTTGTAACATTCAGCAGTTTCCAAAGCTAAACAGAATGCTAAAACATGGTTTCAACTGGGAAGAGGACGGTGCTGGTTAAAACAAATGGCAATAATAAAAATGGATATGACTGCTGCAAGAGAGAGTACTTCCAATCCAAACCGTTTCAGTACATCAAATACAAGCAAAACGATGAAACTATAAATGGTATTTTTTTATATAAAACTTGGTAAAAAATAGTTGTTTCAAACTGTACAGTCACCAAGTACACAGAATGAGCCAAAGGACATATCCGTATTAGGCATCAGCTGCTGCCTCCACCTTCGGTGCCTGTGAGACAGAGAGAGGGGGAAACAATGTCAGCACAATTGACCACAGTATCCTGATTAACGTCTCAAACCCTGGGTGGGACTATCCGGACATATCTTAGCCTGGTTCAAATCTTCCATCTTAACATTGCTAAAGGACGCACCTTTGTCTCACAACAAGACGCCTTGCATGCTTTTGTTACTACTAGATTAGGTTAATGTAATGCTCTTTCCTCTGGTCTGTGAAAAAAGGCAAATGGTAAACTATAACGCTTAAAAGATCTGCTGCAAAAATGTTCAAAGACCAGAGGGAGGCAGTATACCACTCCTGTTCTGACAGGCCAACATTGCCTCTTGGTCTCTTCCTAATTTAATTGGGGTTTTCCCTCAGTCTATACTGAGATGGAGGTTTTTCCCCTTAAATCTCAAATCATTGGAAAAGGGAATTTTTCCTCACCCCTGTTCCCACCACAGGTTATATTCTCTGATTCTTGTGATTTTATGCCATTCTATGCAAACCATAACTTTACTTTTTTCCCATTCGTCTTCTTAACCAACCTACTTTGCTGCTGCTGTTATTGTTAATCTGTTAAGCACATTGAGCTGCATGTCTTGTATGAATTGTTATACAAATAAAGTTAATATTATTAGTAGTATTTACATTATTGTTATTAGCGGTCACTAAAAAGTAAAAAGCACATGAAAACTGAAGTAAAAACTATAAGAGTTTTGCGCTGGGGCCCTGTGTGCAATTTGTCCATTAATGAGCCACACCAAGCATGTCTGCATATTTTGTAATCCATTCTGAGCAAGAGTGACTATGTCTCCCCTCTTCCTGAAAATCTACACTGATGTTCAAATGTAATAGAAACTTGCGATGTTGCAAGTGTGGTTTTCAGTCAGGCAGTGGGAGCGGGAAATGTCCACTAATCACTTGGTTTGACATTTGGCTTGTTATGAAGACTACTTATTCTGACATTACATAGTGTGCCTTTAACACCAGAAAAATAAAGACAACAATTTATACAATCAAAGATAATAGATATCCCCAAAACTTTTGTGTGTGTCTATTACACTAAACATTTTAAAGTGTAAACTTTCTCATAACATATGTACAGTTCACACATTTTATAAATGGCAGCTGAAGCCTAGAGCTTCATGAAGACACTTTAGCAATGAAGCCTCTAGGTTGAGTAAGGCCACCTCCTCCTCTTACATCACTTCCTGTCCTGGTATGACCCTGAGCCAAAGAAGATCTTGGGACGTTGTTACTGGAACCCCACCCCCACCTAAAAAAAAAAAAAAAAAAAAAAAAGATTAAAAAAAAAAAAAAAATCATATATGTACAGGATTATTCTGGGAAAATAGGTAGGAGATATAGGGGGAAGGGGGTTGTTATTCCTTTGTTATTGCTGTGTTTGCTTTTGCAGTTGAATCCTATTGTGTATAACTTTTGGAATAAATGTTAATAGTAGACAAGCAAAGACCAATAAAGAATTTTAACAAATAAAGAGTGTAAATAAAAATGTTAGCTTTGCATACCTCTGCCTTGGCATCTCCATTCTCAGCAGGCTTCTTCCCCTTGGCAGCCTTCTGCAAAGCAAACGCATCAACATTAACATCCAATGCCGCCAGCTCCAGTGTGCATGTCAGTTGTGATTTGTTTGTGCATACGTACGAACACACACACGCGCGCACACACTTCAAGTTGTGAACTTGGACACTTCCAAGTCCAGCAGCAGTTTGCAGTCACATGGAAAATGTGAACATTCCTGCGGTTCTAGTTCAATCCCCTGCTACAAGTTCAGAGTTCTTTAACCGGCGTGCATGTAGTTTTTTTTTTTAAACACATGTATTCTATAAATATACTTTAATCCACACAAATCTGCTGCACAAACAGCCAAATCTGTCAAGTAGCACACTGCATTTCATTAACATTAGTGATAAGTAGTTAACTCATATGCCGTAAATAGGTACTTAATATAGTGTATGGTTTACTTGTACTGCACAAAATATTCATTTTCAGCTTAACAAAAAGTGTGCATTGATATAACCAATCATGATTACGGTGTCAGGCCCATGTGTCTCTCCCATGGATGTGGTAATGGTTATGCCAGTGTTTATTATTGTGTTATACCTTAGGTGCTGCCTTCTTGGGTTTTGGGGCTGGCTTTGGGGGTGCTGGTTTCTGTTCAGATGCATGACAATCACAAATGAATTCCAAACGCAATTGTCATGCAAGATGTCCAATGTACAATATGCAAATTAATATCTCAAAATAAGAATGACTACTTACAGCCGATAATCTTGCAGAGCGGCGTGCGGGCTGTAAGAAGGAAACACACAACAGTTCAACAACAAGCACAAGTTCATTAGTATACATACATTTTGTAAATATCTGTGATAATAACAACAATAACTATGCAATATAAATATTGATTGCAATGTTAATAGGACATCTGTCAATTAAAAAAAAATCTGTTTAATTTATGACAAAGCTGTATAACAAAGTGATACATACCTCTCCGCTTGCTCCACCTGCCTAAAAAAGCGAGAGAAAAATACCAATTATTAGACCATAGTCTACTTGCTTTGTCTGTGCAATTACTGTGGTGATGAATATGAACCATTACATTTTCACTTTCTTTAAATAACAGAATAAGTGTGTGCTTTTGTTAATTGTGCTGACAAACCCAGCGGGAAAAGCAACTAGACTCACAACATTTCATCTTCTTGTTTTATTATTTAATTATTTACACAAAATTAAGTTGGTCTCAATCGTGAACATCACAATTGACACACTCGCCCCAACGGTTAGCAGGACAGTCGGTCGCATTTTTAATGGCTGCCGACGGAGTAACAGATGTTTTGGTTTGACTTCACAGGGTGATGGACTATTCCCGCTCAAATTCAAATCTGTCTGCGCCGCGGTGCATTGATGCTCCCTTTTGTTGTACTTCCTTGCTGTGCTGCTAAACCAGTGCCTGCCTGACAACACGGTGGCAATTTGATTGTTTTGAGAGAACAAAATGGGGTCTTTACAACGACCAAATGACTAATGTAAAAACGTGTCTGCAAGATGTACGACATAAGAATAACAGTGTGCCTACGGATCGTTGCAGGAAGCGCCAACATTGTTTTTTTACGTTATCCCGCCATAAAGGTCACTCAACAACAGACAAGCTAACGTCATATGGGCGGATAGCACGTTAGCGAAATATGTATGTCAATTCACCCTAAGTGGTCGCTAATGCACGCTAGCTGAAGCAGAAAACGGGGATTCTGTGTTATTTCTAACTAGCACACATTTGCAACTTCAAGCTAAGCCGAGGAGGTAGATATTTAAATATGTTACACTTGTGTGAACGGACTTGGCGTTTCACATTCACAGAGGATACAGAAAGATGTCAGTCTGACGTTAGCATGGCGAGGAAAAGTGTATTGTGCATCATCAGCACTCCTTGTATTTGATGCCAACTTTTAAGTCGACTGTACCGAGCAAATTATCGAGTTGGGTAATCAGCTTTAGCTCACACGCTAATCAAAGTGGAAAGCTAGTCAGATTTGCTGACAAGAAAAACGATGAGAATTATTTGACTGAGCGATCAACCAACAAAAGGCCCAACAACAAGGTCAATTCACGAGACATTTGTTTTTCTTGGACCTCGTTTAATTTGGCGGGGGAAGGGTGCACTGATATCGGCCCATGAGAAAACTGAATAACAATGCATTCCGAAAAGCGAGTTTTAGAGTAATTACGCATTTACGACGCAGCCAATGCTCAGTAACTTGACAGTCAAGATATATCAACCTTATTATCAAATGTTAGCCCCTTGGTATCGTGGAACAAAGTAATAGGTCAGGATGAAGTAAGCAAATGCATTTTCACACATGGGCGACCAATCCTTTATCTCCATCGGTACAGAGATGCAGTAGTTATTCTATGCAGAGTAATATTAACCTCACGCGCGCTGCATGTGTGGTGGATGGTAATTGGAAGACACAAAACTCAGCTAAAATAACTGCGACATTTCAAATACAACAGCCGTAGACGACACCAAGCAAAGGGCGTCTTGCACAGCCCTGACACGACGTGAACCCGGATCATTTTGTTAATACAGCTGAGAATTGTATTGCTTTGTGCGCATTCCCTACCTTTCTTTTGGGCATCTTGTCAAGAATTTAGTAGTCAAACCTCCCGCTGTTTTTCAAATGTATCAGTTGCAAGCTGCAGACTGACACCGTGTACTGTGGCGCTTCAACGAAAATAAATGAATAGCAGTTTATTACCTATTTATATTGAAATGTAGGCTAAGATGGAAACCGGTTTTAACCAGATTTTTTATTCTCGCTTCACTGATTGGCTGTCCATCTAATCATATGTTTCTAGGCGTGGCGTATTCTTAAAGGTGCAGTGATTCCATAGAACAAACTTTCAATGTCTTGTCTTTGTCTTCTGGTGGCGTTGTTTTGCTGACACTAGACTAGGTGATTCTCTGCAAGTCCATTCATTGACATGCCTAACTTTTCTTGCAGTACCATGTAATTGTACACATTTTCCACACATAAGAAATAAAATGATGCAATAATATATGTTGAAATATTTATGAAACCATACTCACAGACTTCAGCATTTTTACACAAAACCATGTGACAGGATCACACACACACCTACAGATGACACAAAGACATCCACATCTTTCCAGAGATCGTGTTTATTTACACCATTTGATCGATCAATCTTGCATCGTTTCCATTTTTAGCGTACAGCGTGCAGTCCACCTGGCACCCAGTCTACACCATACACATCCAGAGCATTACCATTTCAGGTGTTGCAGTGGCAACTCATGTTCAATATAAAACCAGACTTTTCCATGAAGCGTTAGTGATTCACTTCAGCATACCTTATAAGTTAAAAGCCTCTTTACAGACTCTCCAATTCACCCAGTTCTACAGACAAGCAACAATTAGCACAACAGCGCTCCTTTCCACTCGCACCATAGTTGCTAGGCAGTTAGCAAGTTAGTTAGTTGCCAATGTGCGATAGTATTGCAACCAACTCGTTAACTACCGGTAACACAGTTCACTACTATGGTTTCGGGAAAGGCACACCAGCCTGATGAGTCCATGTTTACATTAAATAGGTTTCACACCCCCTTAAAACGGGGGCATAGCCACACTTTTATTCACACTGGTAAGACTCATTAGTACATAAAAATAGCAATGAACATTAAAACGGACATATTAGTTCTTGCTCCTTGAGTGAGTATGTGTGTAGCTAGCCACACACACACACACACACACACACACACACACACACACACACACACACACACACACACACGCACACGCACACACACGGTTAGGCCACCACCGCTGGGCTGCACAGGTCGGAGAAGAATGAGTCCCTCTTGTGCTGCAGGGCGGAGAGGAAGTGCCGCACCCTCTCCTCGCGGCTCGCCGTGTAGCGACACACGGCCTCCTGCCTGCTCGCCGCGTCCATTGGCATCCCGTTGCCATGGCGCTGGTGCTGATGCTGCAGCATCTCAGCCACGCAGGAGCGATCCGCCTCCAGCTGGAGTATGGCCTGGCTCTCACTGTGATGCTCCCGCGCTTTCTGCAGTGACAGGGAGAAATATGGGCTACAATTTGAATTGAATCCAAAGCACTCCCCTTTGAGTAAAGGTTGTAGATATATTCAATACCCTTTATTTTACATTGGGGTATACAGACATAAAAACAAAGACTTTGAACGCTCGTATCTTTTCCCTTTTGCTATGGGTACAATTAGTTACATAGTTAACAAAGTATGTAATAACAATGTAACATTACTTACTTGCACTGTACCTTAGGGTTAGGGTTACGTACACACAATATAACATGCTAGTACACACAGTTACAACTAAAAGACAGCATGGCAGATCATCAGTTTTGTTATTGGCATTTCTTACACACATCTTCACACACATTTTATATAGATCTCCACAATATCCCATGACTGAGGTACTGTTGGTCAGATAATAACTCCGGCTATTGTGGTGATTTGTTTACGTTTCCTGCAGGATGCCATGGAGAAGTGGGCACATTTCATTGGTCACACCAAAGCAATGGGTACACTTTGCTCCCGTAAGTCACCTGTTCAAGTTTTGGTTCGACTCATTTCAAAATAAACACCCATGGTAAAAAAAAATGGCATGCATTCCCAAAACCTGTTGACTCCTTAAGAATGCAGGCCATGGAGTTTGCAAATTCACACCAGTGGCCTATTGGCCTATGGTAGTTACTGTATTAACAATAAAATATAATGGAATGCAAAATGAGTGGCTGGTCTCCTCATACAAAAGCGCTGTCATTTTGTTTCATTAGCACAGTGAACAGTAATGAGAGCACTTCTAGTAGGAGCTCAAGCATTTCCCCTGTGTTCACATACCGAGGTACTGCAGTCTATAGGTCAGGAAATCAACTAGACCAGCTCTCTGAGCAGAGCCCCTCGGGTCCCTAAACCTGTTATGGGGGATTGACCGGTTGTGGGGCATGTTAAGCATGTGTGAGTGTGTTATCTCTAGGGGAGGGGATGGGGCAGTAAGGGCATCATCTCTAGGGTGGGATGGAGTGGGGGATGGCAGCCACAAATATGTAATGGATCTCAATATTTATTTATTTTTGTCATTGACTTTGCCCTGTCTTTAAGTCTGTTGTGAGTTTGTGTGTCTTGCAATGTT
The DNA here is from genome assembly GCF_034702125.1 of Engraulis encrasicolus. Classification (NCBI taxonomy): domain Eukaryota; kingdom Metazoa; phylum Chordata; class Actinopteri; order Clupeiformes; family Engraulidae; genus Engraulis; species Engraulis encrasicolus. The sequence goes on from NC_085861.1 coordinate 37,165,184, forward strand.
TATTATTTGCATTATATGTAAGCTGTTTTACACCTTAATTCTTCCCTGCCTATGCATCAATAAAGTAACTACACTACTCTGTATCGGTTGCTTTCTGCGGCCTTGTGCCTTGAGGCTTGGTGGGAGAAGGGAGAATGGGGGAATCAAGCCCCACATGCAGCCTCACCGCTCTTCCTCTCACCTCTTAGCCTACGGAGATGCCCTTGAGATGTCATTGAGGTTGAGGCACGAGGCCGAAAGACACAACCAGAGATTCTTTAAGTATGAAGGAGGTTTAATGAGATATTGCCCTCTACTTGAGCAACATGAGCTCTCAGACTTCTGTGGAATGTATATGGATCTTTGGGACACAAAATCTGTGTCACTGAAGTGTTTTCCGTGATGGACTCACGGAAGTGCTTTCTCTATATTCCCACAGCTCTGTTTCCAGTCTTGTGTTTTCTCAGGATTAAAAAAAACAATCTAAAAAAAATGACTTTAGGGTTAGGGTTAGTTTTGGTTCGGGCACAGCTAATATTCATTCGTTTATTACATTAATTTTATAGCCGATCAACCAACTGGAAAAGGTATTTCTCAAAAACATGTCTTTACTGACAGGTGAAGGTTAGGGATTATTTTGGTCAGTGGTGCACAACTTAAATTGCTATAGCATTATTTTGTTTAGTATTAGAATATGGTATTGATTTTCTAATGATGGACTAGTGCTGTTAGAGTATGGTGCAACATAGTGCTGCTGTTGGAATATAAAAAGCACTTCCTTGACTGTGACGCCATCACACTTCAGTGACCAGGGACACAGAATTTTGGCAAAATCTGTTAAACTGACACAGATTTTGTGTACCAAAGATCTGTGTCCATTCCGCGGAATTCTGAGAGATCAGGCTGACTTGACTTTATGGAAAGGTGGGATATGTAAGCATGCCTTCATGGAGCGGTGGTTGAGGCGTTACTGCAGGTGTGATTGTGTTGCCCTTTGGGGTGGGTGGAGGGGATGCATCTGTATGGAGCGGTAGGGTAGTGTGGAGTATGTATGCAGACCCGTGTGGTGGGATCTTCAAGTTCAAGTGTTTTTACTTGTCAGACACACATTTCATGTAGTGAAATGATGAAGTACATGAAATATGCAAGTGACGAATAAGAACACTGTAATCTGTATCTCTGTAAACATATTTTTACACAGGTGTGCTGATGTCATCTGAATGGAGGAGTCGGGGGAGTGTGGGGCGTAAGGAGGTGTGTTGAGTACCTGTATGGAGCGGTGGTTGAGCTGGTATTGCAGGATGGCTTCACACAGGTTCCAGAAGGAGTATTCAGGCCACAGCACCGGCTGGAACACCAGGCACGAGTAGGACGTCTAGCGGCAAGCAGGTGGGACACAACAGAGGAATTAACATGGATATTCCTTACATTCAACTGCGACTTCAAAAGGCAAACATGTTACCATTGCTCTACAGTGAATTTAAAGTCATCTAAAAGGTGGGCTTAAACTACCTGATGCTCCACCCTCAAAGGATAGACTACCTTTCAAAAGATTGAATTTAATACTTTTTTTTAAAAAGAAGTTTCAATACAGATTGTATTGCTCTTTTTTAAATGTAAAATTCAATCTTCAGGCATCTTGGCATGGAATATCAAATCCTGTCCCTTTATCCCAGATTTTGCCTTTTTATTTATTGGTCACCTCCTGCACAGTACAAAAAAATGCAGTGTTAATTCAACACTTAGCCAAAGTAGCATCTTGTAGAATGCATTTGGTCCCAGAGTACTCTTTAAGTGTTGAATCCATACTGCATTCTTTTACAGCGTGAAAATTACAGTACTCTTTTGGATCTGCGTGCCCCACACTCACTAACGACACTAGTTTCTCCATCACGGTTTACCAAACTGTAATATTAAATAAATGGGCTGCCGCCATGCTGCTCAGATGAGCATTATGGGATGTGGGTTTCTGCATAAGGGGCATATGGAGTTGTGCGTCTTGGCGGGGGGTGGGGGTCGCTTGGGTTACGGCTGAGCAAAGTTAATAGGATCAGACACGGAATAGAGGATCAACCCCCCCTGCTACAAGTCTGGCTTTACCACACACACTGGAGTGGGGGACGTGGAGTGGTGACGTGGCGTAGTGAAGCAGAGTGGAGTAGTGGGACAGAGAGTACATGTACTTGTGGAATAGTGTGGAGTTGTGGAATATAATGGAACGGTCCGCAGGAATAGTAGAAAAGAGTAGAGAAGAGATGTTAAGGTCACAAGTCTGGCTATGCAACACACACTGGCTGGGGATATACAGTGTAGAGTAGAGTGGTAGAGTAGGGTTAGAGTAGACCCACTGTGCAGTGGAGTAGTAGAGTAGACTGGAAGAGTAAAGTAGATTAGAGTTATTAAGGTAAGACGTCTGGCTGTGTCCAACACATTGGTTATAGATGTTGAGTAGCACAGTAGTCGGCTACAATGGAGTAGCAGACTGGAGCAGCTTTAGTAGTAGAATATCATTACTCATCTTCCTGAACAGAGCCCTTTCTTGCCTGCTTGTTAGCTTGCTTCCATTAAGGACATGGACCTTCAGGAGTTTGCAAACCCATCATTAGCAAAAAACAAAATACACTTACGCCAGGGACATACGTAGGTGAGACGAGCGAAGCGAAAAGAGGCAAATTCAGTGTACCTGTGTAACAGCTCAACGGTCAACAGGTCGTAGCGACGAATCAAATCGATCGAAACCTTTATGTTGCTGATTCTTTGGACGCACAGGCAAAATTTGCTCCTCATTTGCAAAATATTAAACTCAGCCGAATATTTTCGCTTCGCTTCACTCCTCCCACATAGTAATGAATGGCGGACTTCGCTTCGCTGGGCCAAATTCGAATGTTATGTCCCTGGCGTTAATGTGTTCATTTGTAATGGATGCCAAATATCAGACTTCGGCTGTACAGTAGAACGTTAGTAAATCTCCATCCTGAAGCTTCATACAGTATCTATTGGCAGCACTGAGCTATTGGTCTGGGCATTCAGCTCAGTGGTATCACACTGGGACTCCCATGCCAAACTGAAATGTTGACAGGAAGGTTCAACGAGTGGCAGACTACGCAGGAAGATCGCAGTTACACTGGTGCCGTGACCAGGATGGGAGTGAAGCTTGAGGGGGTTAGTGTAACGGCTGCCAACTAGCAGAGTTCAGCGGTAGAACGTTACTAAACCTCCCTCCCAAACCCTCATGCAATGTTGGTGGCGCTGAGTTGGTCTGGACTAGAGGATGAAATTTTTCAGGAATTCACGTGGGTCCCGCGGGTCCTGCGGGATTCCCCCGGGATGGGAGTCAAAATTTTAAAGATGAACGGGAGCGGGCAGGAGCGTGAATAAAGATGAATGGGAGCGGGCAGGAACGGGAATAAAAATGAACGTGAGCGGGAATGCCGCCTATTTTTTCTTTAAAAAACGAACAAAAAAGCCACGTTTTTTTGACGAAACAGGATTGGGGTTGACTTTGAGTGGGAGTGGGCAGGATTGGGAGACATTCTTTTCAGGAGTGGAGGGGATGGGATTTGTTTCTTTTACTCCAGTCCGGGATGGGACGGGATGGGATTTTTTTTCTGGGACCGGGATGGGACGGGAGTGAAAATCCACTCCCGTGTCATGCTCTAGTCTGGACCTTTAGCTCAGCGGTATTGTACTGTGACCAACATGTTTGGAAGGTTGTGGGTTAGAGCCCAGAGTGGCAGACTGTGCAGGAAGACCTCAGTTACAAATGCACACTCTCTACTTGATATTGATGCAAATTTCATTGCCACCATCACACCACCAAAGATGTTGTTTTCCGCGACCTACAGGATCATTTGCATATTGACAATTGATGTTCATTTAAGCTGCATTACACCCAAACAAACATGGCGGTGTAGAAATCAAGACGTAGAAAGGAAATCGCCATTTCACACTGAAGAAGGGTGTAAGCCCGGAACGTCTGTGATGTGAGGCGATTAAAAATGAAAAAAGAAATCTGATGAGTGCTTCTTTATTCACTTTCTTTTGGTGTAGAAATCAAACCATTAGTTTCAAGAGAAAGGGGTCGTCAAGACAACATCTAGTGTTCCATATCTAAAGGAGGTTCTGGTAAGTGCTAAACCGGAACACATGGTTCACTTGTGTAAATTCATACAGGAAGTGAACAGGGCGTGATGTCGCCTCCTACCTGCCAGAGGAGGAAGTCGCTGAGGCGCACCTCTCCAGATGTGCGGATGAGAAGGTCGGGGTTGGGCGAGTGGCTACTGTACAGACACTGACTCAGCAGGGCCTCAGACACGTCACTGGTCAGTAGACACACACACACAGGAAATGATTAGTTAGGATGCCTGTTCAGAGTACAGTAGGGTTTTTGTTAAACTGGCTGTTCTTGACACAACCATCGTGTACTTTTTAGTTGCCCCAAGAAGTTGAACTAGTGTAAATTCTTAGTAGTACTGCAATTAAGTCAGGAATGGACACATTTGAAATAAACGTTTTGCACTAAAACCCAACACATCATCATGAAAAAAGACCACTTACTCCAAGTAAAAAAAAGAGTGAGAGAATTGAGAAAAAAACAAAAGTGCAGTGTGTGTATGCATGTTTCCTGTATGCCCACCTTGGTTTAATAAGCCCCTGCTCCACACCCCAGGCCATCTCTCTCACCGCACCGGCAATCTCATGTCGAGATGTATACGCAAAGCACACATTGAGGAAACATCTGTGCAAATAATACAGAACATCATTTTAACTGATGCCTACATGTTCAATACTTAAGACCACAGTAGGATATGCTAAAAAGTAACAAGGTTCTACTTGGTACAGTGAATATACTACAATAACCCCTGGAGTAGCTGAAATGAAACGAGGTGCCTACTTGTTGTGCGTCTTGGTGGCCACTACTGCCTTGGCGATGACCTCTTGAAGGTTGAGGGGCAGTAGGGACAGGTCCCCCAGCACCCGGATACACACACCATGCTTCTCCAGCTTCTCCCTGACCACACAGAGGAACACGCAACCAACACACAAGACAAGAATTACTCTCTTCAAATAATCGAAAAGGCTTAGACACTGGACTTTATCAGTATAGTATGACGAACATGCACCAAATTTCTATTCAGTCAGCGCACTATGTACTTAGTGGGTGAATCACTCAACATTTTGGATACAGACTTAAGACTTGTGCTTCTCCCGGTTCTCCCTGATGTCACAGAAGAACCGGCATGACATCAAGGGTCCAACTCAATCTACTACCTCCTGTCCTCTCGTTTTGCTTCTAGTCTTGTGATGCAAGTCAAGTCGCCATTGAAGATATAAGTCTTATTCAATATCTCACGAGAACACAAGTCAAAGGCCATTTCATCATTAGCAATCAGGGTGTTAAATATGAAAAAAAAACAAGTTCATCTGCCTCGGATGACAGCAAGGAAACATTGTTTTCTCCAAGGAGGCGAGGTGGTGTCGAAGCACTAGGCCACAAGCCAAAGGAGAGGACGGGAGATACTAGTTTGAAATGGACCCCAGGGCATGAGGGATACAAATGTTTTGTCGCAATCGTGCCAATTAAGTTCAAGCATTTCCAATGGCTCAATGGGGCGTGTGTAAGGTGATGGTGCAATAGCTGTGCTACTGGCCCAGTCGGTAGCTACACACAACCTCTCGACACAGCCCTACCCACTGATCATCTTGACAATTCAGACAACACTTTTCCCCACATGACATGAAAACATACCTGTCAACTTTGAGCTCCCAAAATCCGGGAAAATTCCCATATTTTAAGCCAAAATCCGGGAAATTTTCTAAAGGCCAAATTTTGACAGCTAACGGGATGACAGAGACAGATCGGAGGATGCGTTCCACTCTGCTTTTCACAACAGCGCGCATGAAAAGACAGATCCTGTCTAAAATCCCTCAGCACACGTTTTACAGCGTGGAGAAACAATGCAATGAAAACAAAACAATGAAATGAGCGCAATGCGTTTCTTCTTGTTGTTTTGTCGCACAAGTTGTCTGTTCGTGCTGGTACAGGTTGTGGTTAGGTTAATCGCATGATTCGCTGTTCCGAGGCTGTTTTATGCGTTGCATGAACTGACGGTTTCTGAGGGAAAGAGTGGGCGCACAAGCGCTACGGAGCTCGAGGTTGACAGGTCGTATTTTCAAGGAACTTCAATTCTTGGTGGTATCTGGCATACTGTCTTCTGGTAGCTTGATAAGCAAGACCCTCGTCTCTCTCTTCAAGAGGGGGTGTGGCTCGTCGGACAGAGCCGTGGGTAGCCTATAAATAGCCTACTGGACCAACGGTGTTTTTTATAATGTGAAAAATCCGGGATATTTCCGGGGAAAAAATCAAATCGGGAAGAAATCCGGAAATGAGTCAAAATTAGGGAGTTTCCCGTGAAATTAGGGATGGTTGACAGGTATGACATGAAAAACCAAGAGGATTACCTTTCTCCTACCTCCTCTTTACAAGTGGTACAACATTTGCAACAATAATGTTCCTCATGCAAGGCAGACTTGCTGTTGCCTAGTTATCACCACATCTAAATCACAAGTGAGATAAGGTCTAGAGACCTGCCTACTGTGTGGTCTACGATTGACGACGGCTGATTATTGGACGTGACAAATATGCATCAATTGGCATACAGTTGAGGACGATATGATTAGCCCCCCTCCTGAAATTAGACATCTCTCTTGATTTCTCTGTGAGAATGACCATTATGAACCATTTCTGTTATTCTGGAAACAAATACACTGATGGAGATAATGTCCAATGAGTTGAATTTGCCTTTTTCTATCGTTATAATGAGTTTAAACAAAAAAGGTCAGAAATGACAAGGACAAAATTAGTAGCCCCCTGATCATGAATAGTCAATATGATGCCATTTATGAACCAAAACTGACAACAGGCACTTTGATCAGTTGTTTCCAGAATAATAGAAACGGTTCAGCATGGTCATTCTCACTGAGAAATCAAGAGAAATGTCTAATTTCAGGAGGGAGGCTAATAATATCGTCCTCAACTGTACGTAGCCATAGCTAATCGTATTAGTTGTATCTATTCAAGCAAACTGCAGTCATCACCTTTCCACGCCTCCCTGCTCTCTCATTGGAGAGAGACAGGAACCATGGTCATGTCCGTTCGTTGGGGGTAGACTTCATGCCGTCTTTCAGATAGGAATGATTGCCCAGAGCATCATGGGATTTGCCCGACTAGACTTACTGTTCTTCCAGCAGGCGTTCAAACTTCTGTTTGGCCAGCTCCATGAGGCCGTCCACTTCCTCTTTGGAGCGCTTGAAGTTCTCAATGCTGAAGGCGTACACCGTCACCTCATGGATGTCCAGCTGCAAACACCAGCGCAGGGTCTACAGGAGAGAGGAGGAGAGGATATGAGAGATACAATACTTGACAAATACCAGCTCAGAGTCTTGAGGAAAGGAGGAGATAGACACTTTACAAACACCAACACAGTCTAAAGAGGAGAGGAGAGGAGAGGAGAGGAGAGGAGAGGAGAGGAGAGGAGAGGAGAGATACTTTCCAACCACCGGCAGCACAGATGTGCCCTTCATGTGCTCTGGGAAGTAGACATTATCCAATATCGTCAACTCATATTAAAACTCTACGAGTTGTCCAGTGGAAAATACCACAGGTGGGCGTTCATGTGCTTTTCCCATATCCGTGATTGGCATAAACCATAATTCCCAGGGCACATGAATGGACAAAGAGTCTACAGTAGAGTAGAATGCTGTAAGTAAGTATGTACCTCTGTTACCATTAGCACTTGTTTTTTTCCATTTACGGGTGTTTGACATGACGCCCTGTTTTTTTACGTAACATTAGTGAAAAACCTACAAAATGTATAGTTTTCCTCTTAAAAACAAATGTAAATGAAAGATGTGGTACATCATGTTTCATATTAGTCTTAGATGGGAAAAACATTTTTGTTCAGATTTATGGAAAGGTTTATATGTCAAATGTCCTGTGGTGTGACTGTAACATTAATACAACCTGGAATATATAAAGCTATAAAATAAACCAACAGCATTTTGAAGAATTTATAAAGCATTTGGCATGATTGCATAAATATTTACCTTATATCAAAAAATATGAATGTGAAAAAAACACAATACAGTAATATTAACTACAAGTTCAATTTTGTAACACAAATTGCGTCCTGCGGGGTGACATGTAAGTCAGGTTTGTGGACGGGCAGCTGCAAGGCCAACTACAAGGGCCAACTACAGGCTCATAACTAGTTATGTTATACCTCAGTTATTAGAGAGTGGTGTGGAAGTTTTAGTAGTGTGTGTGTGGGGTGGGGGTTGAAGGAAAAATAGCAGAAAGAGCATTGGGGATATGTTTGTGCAGAATATTAATCATTTTATTGTATCTTACAGAAATGTCACACCAATGATGTCACACCACAGGACACATTTTCCCAAAAATGGCAAAAATTAGGCGAAATTCCACAGACCACTGACATCCCCATTTTTTTTTCCAATTTTTCCACCCATTTTTTCAGGAATTGAAATATGTTTCCTCCTTTAAGTGTGTTACGGCCTTAAACGTCAACCACCCATACATCATTTTGAACTGTGTCTTGACAATGGCAGGTAATTTCAGTTCGCTAAAGAGGTTCTGTTTAATGTTCTCACCTCTGCCAGCTTCTCGAAGCCCTGGCTGTGCCCCTCTTGCCGTTCTACATGTCTCTTGCGAGCGTACCGCCTGTTCCCATCCATGATGATGGCTATGTGTTTGGGTATGGGCCCGGCCTATCGACACAGTCACACAGACAAAGACACATACACAGGCCATACCAGTAAATAATCGATACTAGCCATACCAGTGCCCATACCAGTAGCCAGAAGAAATCTTTACCCGGAGAATGATAATAACTGACTAGTAAAATAAGCGTCTTTGAATATCATGAAAAGCGCTATATAAAAACGTATGTATTATTATTATTATTATTATTATTATTAATCTTACCCAGCAATATAGACTATAGATAACTAAACAAGAATCTACTACATAACTGCACATTCAAACACTCGATAGTGCAGGCTTGTAATTACCTATGGTAGCCTATTGTCAAAAAAGATGGTCCATCAGGTTTCTCTACTTTCAAGACATATTCCATGAAGAGGCAATCCTACCTTCAAAATGTTGGCCGATATCCTCTCAAGGAGATTTAATTCTCCTTCTCGTATCCACGACATCTTTGTTTTTCTGCTGAAGAGAGGGATGGGGAAAATGTCAACACGATTGCTAACACTGACAACAGCCTCAGCAGCACAACTGACAAATAAGCAAACCACAACCATACTTTCGTGGCAAGTATTGCAAGTGGTAGAACCAATTGCAATACTTACATACATTAATTCTGTCGATAAATCCCTGCAAGGCAATAAACACACAAACACCACCCACAACAGCAACAGTGTTGGTCTACAAGGCCCAAAAAGGGATAACCTTTTATCATCTGATATTCATATCCGAAATTCTTATATACTCATTATTAATAGTAATATGTTTTCACTCATCACGTTCAATTAATTAAATGTAGAGAAATCATGTTGTATGGTAGGAATGAATGAAATCTGTTTAGCTTATGGCTAACTAGTTAGCCAAGTTTACTAAGCATCTTCTGTCGAAATGCACGACGTTTCAGCGGCTAAAATATACTATTGCCTCTAAGCATCATGTGCACGTTTTCATTTTAAAATTTAATTCTATGTCATCATTCCAAAGTTTAGCAAATAAAGATATGGAGATCCAACTCACCCGACTTGTGATCACTAAGAATGACGTCTACTTCCTCCTAAAAGCTTCTTCGTGGGTGATTTAAAATGTTGCACTGGGAAAAAAATGCGCACTACTGCCACCGACTGGCTGTTTCTCTATCTGGAACTCTGCCGTTGCCCAGGCTTCTTGGAGGCCCAGGGGCCAGATGCGGCCCTTGGATGGCAAGGTTCTATTGACACTAGAATCACCTCTGGTTCTGGCCCACCACAAGGTCTGACTAAAATGAAAACAAATAGGCCTAAGTACAAACCCCAACTCCGATGAAGTTGGGACGTTTGGTAAACAGTGAATAAAATCAAAATGCTATCATTTTCAAAACATTCAATCTATTCATTAGATGGAGAATAGTGAAAAGACAACATATTAAGTGTTAAAACCGAGAAAAAATATTGTTTTGGGGGACATATGTACTCATTTCTAATTTGATAAATCCAACACGTCTCAAAGGAGTTGGGACGGGGACAATAAATGGCAGCAAATGTCGAGGAAGACTAAAAACAAAACAAAAGACAACACTTAACAGTTAAATACATTAACCGATGAGATGATTTTATATAAACAACAGTGTTAATTCCTATCTTGGACATGATTTCACCAGCTTAAATGGTGGGTGTATTCCTTGTCATGTTTTGCAGTGTTTTCCTTTCTGTAGTGCTTACAGTATGACAGGTCTTGACCAAAAACCCACCATTTTATCACCTGCTGGTCCTTATGATGGAGCCAAACTGTTAAAACATAGTAGAGAATGCAATTTGACCTTACTATGTGGCAGTCATGGAAGATCTCCCTTCAAAATATAATGCATGAGTGGCTTTTCATGCTGTTTAAAACCCATTTATACCATTCAGCACTGTATTTAACTCTACAGATGAGTGAGAACATCTTCTTAACCAATGCACTACTGCACCCGCATGCCATCATGGAGGGTGACTTTTGAAGCTAGCACTAACACAAGTTGGATGGTCCATTTTCACTGTAGCACAGGATGTGCAATGCTCTATTATTGTCAAAAAGAATGGACTTCTACAACTTCTGCTGACTTCTGTAAGCAAAGGACAGTTTCCCATGTCTTCTGGGTTTATTTCAAGTGAGCTCAGGTGCTTAGGAGAATGTTACACCCCTGTATCATTTGCACACATTAAGCATTCTTAATATGGTCAATTTTCAATAGCTCTAGCACTCCAGGAATTAGAGTGAGACTACAGCCAATATATATTTCATGATGTCATGAACCTGATTTTAGTAACAAAAATATGTCTTAGGCTATATACACTCAATCGTGGTAAATCAAAGGGAATTCAAAAATGTATGTAATAACTATGGTAATTATTCCCTTTGCATCTTTAATTCTGAGTGACTCAGCCTCTCTGTGATGATCTTATACCTGGACACCTATATTGTCCGTCAGTACAATTCATTTTGAAATGTTCTTCTTTGTTGTTTTATCTTATTTGGATGTTTACTAACTTTCACTGATCCCCGTCCCAACTCTTTTGAGACGTGTTGGATTTATCAAATTAGAAATGAGTACATATGTCCCCCAAAACGATATTTTTTCTCGGTTTTTACACTTAATATGTTGTCTTTTCACTATTCTCCATCAAATGAATAGATTGAATGTTTTGAAAATGATAGCATTTTGATTTTATTCACTGTTTACCAAACGTCCCAACTTCATCGGAGTTGGGGTTTGTATGTAGTAGGCCTATCTACTATGACCATGCATAATTTTCTATCACTAACACTTCAGGTTGGGGATATCTCTCCTATGCATTCACATAAGAGTGAAATCTTATCTTAAACAGTCTGATAAAGACCGTCATATGCTACAAAGAAATAGAGAAGCAAATCTGTTCTGTCTGGAAAGCTATCCGCTTGTTTCACAACCAAACCTCGGACATCATGTTGCTCACAATTTTGCCGATTTTATGTCCAGCCCTTGCCTGGTTACCACCAGACCTAATCACAAATGAGATTAGATTGTCTTTAAGATCAAAACGACAGTGTAGAACTAAAGGCAGTATGGGAGTTCCCAGGCTAGTCCAGCACCTTTACTGAAAGGAATTTGACACGCACACACACACACACACGCACGCACGCACGCACGCACGCACGCACGCACGCACACACACACACACACACACACACACACACACACACACACACACAGTGACTTTTAATTAAATACCCATGTAACCTATTTTTTGCACAACGAATCATTTCAGACAATCAAGGAAATAACAACACACCTATAGTTTTCACACTGTTCAGGGTTTGTTCACACAGTATGTCGGGAGCCATTGCATTTTGCCACTTACTACTTACTAATAAATAGAAATATAGGTTTACTGGTCCCTACTATGGTTATATTAGTAATAAATCCCTTTTTTTGCATTTACAGTAAGCAAAAGTATCCGTTACACTGAAGGACAATTTCATTTTGGACGTCTTTGACCCATGTGTGGTTGTGACATCAGGGGACATCGGGGCATCCCTGCTAACCAAAAGGCAGTTGTTATGTGATTGTTTAGCCACTGCTTGAGTGTTTATCTCAGCAGGACCCAGACTTATTCCTTTGATTTCTGTGAACAAAAGTGGATAATTGCTTGAGCAATCACCTACACCCATTCAGCTATCAGCCACTAGCTATCTGCAATCACAGAAACTGAGATTATACACTAGAATTGATCCATCCTCTGCCATATTCTGTAATCAAATTACACTATGTTTAGTCATCATTACAATTGGGGGGGGGAGGTTATGTGCCTTTATTATTTGATAGGACAGTGGAGAACAGACAGGAAATGGCTGGGAGAGAGAGACTGGGAAATGACCCTGGCCGGTGATCAAACTCAGGTTGCCCACACAGTAGTCCAGTGCCCAGGCGTTAGAGAAACTGCTGGGCCATCATAACAATCTTATCAAAATTCCTATTAAAATCAACCAACAAACCAATAGTATCTCTAGTTATCTAAAACACATTTACTTCAAAGGTTTAATATCCACAGCCTAGTTGTCTTTAATGTATTTTCTGTTAAAAAACAAATCATCGCACCCCCACCCCCACCCCCATGTTTACACAGTAGTGTCATGACACTGTTTGTTACTCTGGAAAGCTCTGAGCCACGTCAAACATCTACAACACCTGGAGGACAGCTTTACACTTTCCCACAATGGTGATAACTCAACAGACAACTTCAAACAGAAAAACACATATCCAAAAATATTCACTAAAATAATTTCCTTTATCTCTGTCCTTGGTCTTTTAACCCCAGAGTAGTGATGGGATTTTCGGCTCTTCTTTGAGATGCGGTTCTATTGGCTCTTCTTACTATGGAGAGCCGGCTCTTTCGGCTCCCAAACAGCTCCCTATATATATGTCTACATTTTTAATAAATTCATTGTTTTAATTTTATTTTACAACATTTTGTTTCGATATTGACATTGTGAAGCACTTTGGGCAGTGTATGCTGTGTAAAAGCCTTTATGAATAACACTATTACTAAAATCAGTCGTTAAATAATGACCCAACATACCCAAATATAAAGTAAATTTAAAAGGTTAAAATGAACCATGGTTTTACTCTGAAAACTAACCATAGTTTTACCACGGCTTATAATTATTCATTAAATTACACTTAGTTGCTGCTTCTTTTATCCAGCGCACATATTGGTGACAGTCCTTGGAGCAATGTGGGGTTAGGTGCCTTGCTCAAGGGCACTTCAGCCATGGATGGAGGTGTAGGGAGAGGTAGGCCTAAGGGTGGGATTCAAACCTGCAACTCTGTGATCTTCAGTCCAACTCCTTAACCATTACACCACAGCAGCAAACAAGTTTTCATGTTTTTTGGGGGGTGACAATGCAACCCACAATTGGTTTTGTGGTAACCATGTTTTTTTGAGCATGGTTTGTGACTATGGTTAAACCATAGACACAAACCATGCTGAAAAAAAAACATGAAAACCATGAATAACCATGATCCATGGTTAGTCAGGAACCATGCTTTTCATGGTTACCAAAAAAAAACATGGATAAGCCATAGTGATACTATGGATGGTCAGCACCTGAGAGAACTCACAGACATGGTGCTGCAGCTCAGAGTGCAGCACACACAGACCCAGAACCAGCTTGAGTTTGCCATTGATGAGCTGTACCAGGTGGAGACAGAGGGGGGCGCCATTGTGGCAGACATGCAGGACATGAAGGCTGTTTGCCGCCAGTGAGGTGGAGATGCAGTAACCTGGTTCTCACGCAGATGGATGTTCACCAAGACTATCACCAACATCGGGCAGGCCTACAGCACAGGCTTGTTCACAGCTCCGGTGAAGGAGGTGGTTTACTACTGCTGGACGGGCTGCGCATACGCGAAATGTCTATCAGGCTGCTAAAGAACAAGCATCAGGTGATCTACCTGTCTGAGATCGGCTACGACAGCCACAACACCTACCTGTCCAGCGGTGCGGTCCTGGAGCTGGAGGCGGGTGACACTGACGTGGTCAACATGCGACTGCCCGCCGGCGGCAGGCTCTACGACAGCTCCAGCAACCACAGCACCTTCAGTGGCTTCCTGCTGTTTGCCCAGTGAGAGCACATTTACATCTATGTTTTTGATTTGAAGGATCATCAGTCACCACCAATAGGGACCAAACAAAAGGACCTTAAAGACCTTTACAAATTGTCATTTCGATAGGGAAAATAATAAATAGTCTCTAAACTAGCACATCCCATTGTTGAGTATTCATTTGCGAATGTTGTATTGCGTGAATGTTGAGAGGAGGAATGCCACAGAAAGGTTTGAATGATGAGCTATTTCACTGAAGCATTTGTAATATTATGTTTCCTTGGGTACAGTCACCTACCTCATTACCCTGTCTATTATAGAAGACAACTCCATTAGACATTCTGCATCACTGGAACATGAGGGGTTTTAATTTTTAGCCCTAATGTTTAGGGACTTTTGATCCGAGGGTTGCAGGTCAGATCCCTGACCTCTCCCAGTCCCTACACCTCCATCTTTGGCTGAAATTCCTTGAGTAAGGTACACTTTTGCAGGGATTGTAATACTCTCTACCATAATAAATCTTTAAGTTGCTTTGGAGCAAAGTGTATTATATTGAATCCTATGAAAGTTGCCTCTCCTTGATTCACTATAGTCAATGCTTCTGTGTTTCACCACACATAACTTGCTGACATTTCAACACCATGACAGCCGTGTTTGCCTGCTAAGCTTTGCTGCTGATAACAGATAATGGCCTGGCAGGGTATGGTAAGAGGGCAGACATGATATGAGCCCCACACCACAGCTGCAGACATGCACAGGATGTGGTGAAAATGCACGACGACATTATCAGCGAAGACTGTGAAACATGGAGATGCCTGCAACAAAGACAGTTCTACTGCATACGTAGCGTGTTAAAATGAACATCCGCTACAAATGCACCAACAACTACAATGGGTGGATTCCAATATGCGGACTCCCATCCTCAGTCTGTGCTTATGGCCTCGCCTCTGAAGAGGGTGTGGCACTTTTTACCCCCTCTTTCTCTTTCTCTTCTCTTCTCTCTCTCTCTCTCTCTCTCTCTCTCTCTCTCTCTCTCTCTCTCTCTCTCTCTCTCTCTCTCTCTCCCTCTAGTACGTCAATAGGGATGGTCTAGCAGGCATCATAGGAAGTCACAATTTCACATTTTACTTATGCTTCTTCAGTTTTCCTAGAGTGTTTCTATTGCCGTGACCTAACCCTTAAGTGGGGTACACCTATTCAAAAACAAAAACAGTCCAGTCCTTCGAGTCAAGACATTTTCTTTATTTAATGGCATCTGGACTTCAAAATGTCAAAATCACATACATGTATTGATTAGGTCATTCAGTCATCTTCTCCTAAAGTCGTCTTACATTAGGGATGTGCATCAAAAAAAGAAATAACAAAAAGAGAAAGAGTATTGTCAACGTATTGTCACATGAAAGTTGTCACATATATTTTCCCAATGATGACCCAGTGACTCGTTTTCACACATTAGGCCTATAGTGATGATGGTGAACCCTTTCCCGAATGTTTTGTGTCCTGTGTGGCATCTCTCCAATGCGGTCCGCCAGTAGAACAGCTTACAGAGGATCACAGGCAGACACCAGGAGCTCGATGGATCCGCCATTAGAAGAGTTTGCAGAGCAGGGCAGGCACCAGCGTCATCATCAGTTGGACTCCCCACACCGCCTCCACCATGCCCACACCACTGGCAGCCGTGGGCTATAGTTGGATGCAAACATGTCACACTTGTTCATCATCTGAAGCAATGTACATTTTACACTGCAATACCCTATGCAAACCAGATGCGTCTGACTTCACATCACATGCATTAATTGAATTCAGTTATTTAATTCCAGTCAAGCACACAAAACACTCAGCCACTAGCCTCTCTCTTCAGATGGGCCCACTGGCGGGCCCATGCATATACACTCTGCTGTAAAGACTTCACTGCTATATCATGACAATATTGCTAACAATACAGAGAGCTTGACTGATTAAGGCCTGATTAAGACCTGATCACTTAATTATCAATTTTGGTGACAGTTAGTTTAAAACACAGGCTCTATGTTACTAAACACAACAGTGGGCAGCATTTTCCCCTCTCATCTTGGCGCCAAAGCTGGCCCTCACGTTGACTATGGGCTTGCGTGCTTGAACACCAGAACGATTTTCCAGCTCGCCAACTCCTTGTTGCTTTGCCATTATCGACACAATCAACAAGTTTATCTCTAGTTTATTTTTTAAAAAGTGTATCAGATTATTAAACACATGCACAATAAAACACAAAGGCATACACACACTTACATGGATTTCAAAGTCAGGGAACATGAATGTTTCCCGAGTAATGTCTTGATTACACATATGCAGATATTTCAAAAGATTTTTTAAAGTTTTTTTTTTTACTTTTACTTTTGACATATTCTGATCTTGTATACACCGCAAGTAGAGAAAATAAATCCCCATTGTGACAGGTGCTCTTCAGAAATCTCCACATAAACTTAGTTTTAAAAATGTTCATTTAATTTTTTTTAAAAATCTGATTTGTGTAAACAAAAGGCCCAAACTTATGGTTTAAGCATATATACATGCAAACAGGGTCTAAATCTCATGTCATTTTCTAGATTGATGTGGAGCATTGTACACGAGGCAGGGTGTAGTCTCCTCATGGCCTCACTTCAGCCATGTACAGTGAAACAGCAGTAATTATAAATGCTATTGAGCCATGCATTTAATATAGCTTCTATATTTATATATAACATACCTTTTCTGTTGGTTTTGCCTGTTTTGTCTGTAAAATAAAGAGTCAGAATGTTTTTTGTATTAAAGATTTAAGTACATTTTACAAAGCCAACACCTATTGCACCCACGTGCATTCTGTTTTTTCCCCCCCGTGTGTGTATATTTAAAAAAATAAAATAAAAAATACTTTGCCCATAGATGAAGTTGATGATTGTCCAGGTTTAACAGGAAAAAAGCGTGCATTTTAGATGTTTTCTTTTCCTGTTAAACCTGGACAAACTTTACATTTACATACAATACAGTTAGATGTAAAAACATAGTAATCACATTATAGCTCTTGTCAAAACTTTAAACCGTTTTAAAATTATTACTTGAAATAATTATTTTTTTTTACCGGTGCGGTCACCTCATCAGCGGCACATAATGTACTGCAGACGAGCAGGAAGAGAAAGGCGCACAGCAGTCGTTTCATCTTGCTTGTGATTTGGCTGAAGACAAAAGCAGAAATGAACAGAATGCTGCTGAAGCTGTGTCTTACTGTAACTTCACTTCGCTAGAGTGAGATCATTTCCTGCAGTTGAACCCAATGCTAAGCAATGAAGGGTGTAGCCCAGGCAAACTGCAAATAGTCAAAATGGCAATAGCAAAGGTGGAAATATTAAAGCTTATTGACATGGCAGTTGGTCTAGTAATCCGTTGTTGACTTTTGTTTGTTTGTTAAGCTACATCATTTTTTCAAATGTTCTTGTAATTGCAAGAAAAGAAGACAATGCAACGTAACCCCTTGTTCCCCAATCCCAATATTCATATAGGTCATGGCTTATCAAGGCCAATGACAGATAGTAGATCTATTGTTCCATGGTGGTGAGTGCCTTGGACGTTTCAGGTCATGCTCTTGGTTTTACTATTGTTTTAATTATATTATTCATATGCGCAAATGATCAAAAATGACAACAGCTCTGCCATCAATTAACTCTGATGCAATGATTTGTATTGGTTATTGTAGCTCCAAACATAGTTGGCTACTTTTATTTATTTTATGTATCTTGAGGATAACCCCTTGAGATGTGGCATCTCATTTTCGAGGGGGTCCTAAGAAAAACAGACTCAAGTACACACTAATAGACACTTGCCAACTCACTCACTTGCCAACATTGCTCTCCAAACTACCCCACCGCCCATCACCCAGCATACTAGAATCATTTACAAGCTATCAGTGAGGGTAATACCATTGGTGGTAAAATAAATAAATCCAGGAACAAAAAAAGACAGGAGTGGAAAAACAAGACTTAGTGTAAAAACGAAACAGACCAAATGCTGGAAACTGGAGACAAAACAAACGAAAACAACAAAGGCGATTAAGAAACAAGAGCAGGATGTTTGAAAATAAGTGATTAAAGATTATCTGAAAATATGAAGGGAAATACATAAGTAATGAGGGAAGGCTATAGGCTTTCAACTATGGAAAAAAAGTGCCGACTGCAAAATGATCAGGCACCACCAGGCCATTAGACTTTTGAATTTGCAGGACTGCTGAGGAACATTACTGCCTAAAATGCTATCTATCCTTTGGACATCTGTGTGTGTGTGTGTGTGTGTGTGTGTGTGTGTGTGTGTGTGTGTGTGTGTGTGTGTGTGTGTGTGTGTGTGTGTGTGTGTGTGTGTGTGTGTGTGTGTGTGTGTGTGTGTGTGTGTGTGTGTGTGTGTGTGTGTGCGCGCGTGCGCGCGCGTGCCAGCGTGCGTGCGTGCGTGCGTGCGTGCGTGCGTGCGTGCGTGCGTGCGTGCGTGCATGCGTGAGAGAGAGGGGGATGGGGGTGTCGAGCATTATGCACTTAATCTTAATCTTTGTTGCACTTAAAGTGGAATGGGGGTGGGGGTGGTCGTAGGTCAAGCACTGGTGTCACTTTTACCTCTTATTGCACTTTACTTGAAAACCTGCTGCTATTAAGTATTGTACCCCAAACACAATTCCGTTGTCTTTTTGACAGTGACAATAAACTCTTGAATCTTGAATCTTGACAGGGGGAGGGGGCAGATATTTCCTAACTCTCATTCATTGTCTCACGTATGTTCGCCAGTGATTCCACATGGTAGAGAAAAGTCTCCCAGAGCTATGTGCAGGGCTATCCAAGACAGAAATTAAGGTAAGCTGTCATACAGTAGCTTCTTGTTTGACTGAAATAGACCTTTTCATTTCTTCCATGAACTACAGACAACACCTACAGTTATCTTGTAAGAAATCTTACTTCCTTCTGCTCTGACAATGCTTTTTTCCCCAGCAGGACAATAGGCAGAGGCCTACTTGAAGGCACACAGCTTGGCCAATAAAGGTGTGGCTGGAGGACCACCAGAACCAAATATGAACTGAACTCAAACAAAGCTGGATAACTGTAACTCTTGCACCAGGAGTAGGCATAGAAAAGTCATCCAATAACAATGTGGAGAGCATGCCTCATAATCACGTATGAAATGACGCATGATTTTTTGGTCCCAGAGGTTTATTCCCCAAAATATTTCTAAGCATGAGTAGGCCTATTGTGTTGTTTTAAAGTGAATATCATCTTGTTTCTTGCATTGTTTGAGGTCTGAAAACATTTTATTGTCATTAGCCTATTGTCTATATTATTATTTTTGTATTTTCATTATTATTATTATTATTATTATTATTATTATTATTATTGTTGTTGTTGTTGTTGTTGTTGTTGGTGGTGGTGGTGGTGTTGTTGTTGCTGTGGTCATTTTATTGTCAATAAAACAGATTCCATAGGCTAATCTTCACTCGAAATGTTGTCAGTAAGTTTATAGAATGTAGGCTAATACTAGGCAATAAAATGTAGCCACCTCTCAGTAGTGGCTGCTGAAGATGTTACTTTGTAACTTCTTTTACCTGACGGAAGGAACGTTAGGCTAGAGGCGGAGACAGTAACTGTCTGCCTGTTTGGAGCCAGAGGGGGACACAAGACAGTTAGTTACTAGAAGACGAAGTGGTGAATACCCACGAAGTGATGATTTTGCCTCGATTTTACTATCTTTGTGCTTTTGCTTGAAGTCAAGGTATGTATCAAACGAATCAGCACACCAGCATGTACTGTATGCCTAGTTTAACTTTAGTTAGTAATACAGTGGCGTAAAACAATCCCAACTTAGGCTAATTTTGTTTGTAGCAAAAACTAACTTGCCTGGCTAACCTTCACACACTTAAGCTAAGGCTAACTTGGGAAATAGGAAACGGAAAGCAACTTTATGTTATGCATGTACTATGTATGATGCGCAACATTATCAAATTCATGAGTTAAAGTTGTGGTATTTGTCGGTTCTGGTGGTAGTTTTCCATAATTAACGTGTATACCATGCCATGTCATGTCATGCATCACTTTGTTAGCTGACAATAGTTAGCAAGCATAGCTGATGGGAGACATTGAACAACAGATAAGTTTTCGCCCAACTTCTCATAATGTATTTGGACTTTCAAAGTGAACTTAATTGGTCATTGTCCAACGGCTTCAATTTGTGTTTTTGCGAACTGAGTAGAACTAGCAAAGCTAAGATGATGCCCCCGAGAAGTTCTTGGACCAGAACTGTTGCTATGTTCGGCATGCTGTACTAAGTTACATAACGGCAGCAGTATTGGCTGTACTGGCAACCACCAGCTTCAATGTGTGTTATTGTTGCTCAGATAGACACAAATATACGCTTATATTATGTGTTGTTCGTGTTCAGACATCCTGGCGTAAGGAGGTAATAGTAAGCTGTGGAAATTCTTTGTGGAAATGCATGCTGTATTTCATGTTCCTTGGGAATTTGCACTGAAATGTAGAACTAACTTGGCTCAAAGTGAGTCACTTGCAGTGGGATTAACTAGTGCTACCGTACCGTCACAATATGCAAGTTGGTGAATGAATAATGCCACATCTCGTCATTTAATCAACAATAACACTTAGGAGGTTTAACCAGGACTCGTGTTTTCCAGCATTGATGTCTGGCGCCCAGTCAGGAATTGAGACAGCAGACATGAATAGACCTCTCAGCTGCCACCATGTCCCCAAGAAGTAATTGGGCAGCCAGTCACTATGCTTACGTAATGTAATGCCGGGGGAAATGTGATTATTTCACGTTGTTTATGTTGTTATGTCATCTGGGGGCATCTCCTTTCCACAACACGACTGGAACAAAGTTAGTCCCAAGGCCTTTTTGAAAGTATAATACAGAGCACGTACCAATGTACTAAGTATGCTGAAGGTTATGTGATACTACAAGAGTAGGTTCATTCTTCGGTAAGAGACTTGAAAAGACTGTTCTCTTCTGAGAGATCTACCCATTTTTCTAAGTAGCCCTATTCAGCCATCATTTCATTCAGCACTAACGTTTTCATATCTGCATTGCTGCAAACTCTGTTCTTCCCAACCCTTTATTTATTACGGTATTATTTGTATGACTTAAATATTGTCCCCACATGTAATATTGCTGTCCGCCTATGTCCTCTTTGTGTTAAATGTGCCGTAATGTAATTATTACTTTTCTGTCTTGTCTTTAGGACTATTGGAAACCCCAATTGCAAAAACCCTGCACACCTGCGATGATGACCTCTCAGAGGTATCAGGACACCAAAGGATCTGGTATGATTTAAGACCTTTCATTCACAACTGTAGCAATAGATACTGTCAGTTGCAGAAGGAAGTCCTGGGTAGCGATACTACACCTGTCACATGTACTGGAGAAGCATATCATTATGACATTGACTCCTACACTATGTTAAATGCGTTCTCTCTGTCTCTCTCTCTCTCTCTGTCTCTGTCTCTCTCTCTCTGTCTCTCTCTCTGTCTCTCTCTCTGTCTCTCTCTCTCTGTCTCTCTCTCTGTCTCTCTCTCTGTCTCTCTCTCTCTCTCTCTCTCTCTCTCTCTCTCTCTCTCTCTCTCTCTCTCTCTCTCTCTCTCTCTCTCTCTCTCATACACATATATGCAGGGTATAAAGATATGGAGTGGCAGACGCCAGCCGTGTCTGAGAAGTTCCAGAGGCGTTTTGGCTGGCGTCCCAGCACAGCGGACAGTGGAGACACAGGCTTCGGAGCCGCCACCTCAGACAACTCAGAAGGTGACACACACACACACCCTTCCCTCCCATACGTTGATGCATGTAGGGACACACAGAGAGAAGGTATGCACGCGGGAGAACGAACACACACACACATACATACATACACACACACACACACACACACACACACGCACACACAGGTCTACACACACACACACACACGCTCTAATTCACAGACTGTTGGCTCCCTAGTTTTGATTTCATGCAAGGCAGTAACAGCAGTGCCACTGCCCATGGTCCTGTTGCTCTGTTTAGAGAAGGACCAGCAGCAGTGTCCCTGCTGATGTTGCTGTTTGTAAAAGGAACACTGGAATGGCTAGCAGCAAAGCAGCATCGCTGGTCATGTTGCTCTGTTTGGACAGGGAACATTGGAACAGCGAGCAGTAGTAGACCAGGACATTTTGGTCCGTTTGTAAAGGAAGCAATTGTAACTGAGAGAGAGAACATTGGAACAGCCAGCAGCAGTGTCCCTGCTCCTGTTGCTCTGTTTGGAGAGGGAACATTGGAATTAAGCCCACTGGAAAATTTCAACCCTTGTCCCTCCCCAGGCAACCTGTCCCCTTGGGTACACTCACTCACACACACTTGTGCACAGTGCTCACACACGCAGGCACAGTGCACACATGTACACACGCAGGCACAGTACACACACACACACACACACACGCACACGCACACGCACACGCACACGCACACACACACACACACACACACACACACACAGGGCTGCTGGTGGCCATTACACTCTTGTGCATGGCACACACACACACACACTATTTAAAATCTAATCCAGACAGATTAGCTGTACCGTTGGGCAGAAGCAGAGATGTCCCTGGGAAATGAGATCTGAATATGAGCACTGCTTCATTCATTAATCTCTGATGTGGTGATGCTGTTTGTTGGTGTCAATTGGCTCTCTTTGCTGTGGTTCATTTCAAAGAGATTACATACTGTAGTGGTTTGCCTTCGATCATGCCTACAATAGAATCTCACTATTAGAACCTTGAAGTGTTGTGAATGTAAAAAAGTGAAATGAAATGTAAGAAAAATGATCGTGTTAACTTTTGGACCCAGTTGCCAGTCAAAATGTGTTGTGTAGGGCATCCATATCCAAGAGAAAAACATCGACAGGTGCCAAATCAAAAAGAATTTGCACACTTTTCAAACAACTTAATTTATTGAGGCTGGAAATGTTTTGATCATACATTTTCAAGATGTCGAGTTGCCTCCAAGTTGCCTTTTTATTGTCTTTCTTTTCATGTATGGTCATACAAAGAAATAACATTTCTTACTTTCCCATGCAGACATAGATATACTTTAGA
Source organism: Engraulis encrasicolus (assembly GCF_034702125.1). NCBI lineage: Eukaryota > Metazoa > Chordata > Actinopteri > Clupeiformes > Engraulidae > Engraulis > Engraulis encrasicolus. Next base: position 37,188,663 of record NC_085861.1, read on the forward strand.
TGTAGACATAGCCAAGAATACATACAGACATTTGAGTTCAAGACTGGACAACATAAGATGTAGTAAGAACATATTAATGCATATAGTATTTACATTGTCCTGGTGTAACATTCTGACATGACGGTAGTAATATTGCGACACAGTCATAAATGAGTCAATGACGTTTTTTGGGAGTTCTCAGACGTTAAGTGGATGTTAGGATCCTAGCTTCCTTGCTGGCTGTTGAGTGGGGGATGTCAGTGATGGCAGAGTGGGAATATAGTAAGGATAGACGGATATATCGGTCGGCTGATATATCGGGCCGATATTTGCGTTTTTTAATTGTATCGTATCGGCCGATACACGTGTGGTTTTGGCCGACCCGCAATATTTATTATATTAGGTTATTCAGGTTTTTTTAAAGCACCAAGACACTTTATTTTTGTATTACTTGATTGTTAGACATTACTTGATAGAGTGGGTGTTTAAATTTCTATCTCAATTTGATAACGTTAAATAAATGTTTATTTTTAACTTGAGACCTGGAATATTTGTCATTTTTTAACCCATATCGCCCCCAAATATCGGGTATCGGTAATCGGGTATTGGCCAAGGTTGATGGAAAAAAAAAACGGTATCACATCGGCCATTAAAAAACCTGTATCAGTCGACCCCTAGAAGATAGTTCAACATTCTGACTGCTTGGTGGATGAAACTTAGTGAGTCTAGTGACTTTTTGCGAGCAGTGTGCAAATCCTTCCTCCCTTTTTACCCAGTTGGCAGACAGTCCCCATGTCAGATAGTCATTTTCTGTTTATGGTAAGAGAGCAGGAGGTGGATGGCTGGCGAGGAGACGTGCTTCGGTTTCCTGTGTTTGTGCAGAGAGTGCAGATCTACATGACTCAGAAATGAAATGGCCCAAACATATCGCTGCATGCTCTTTCAGGTGTGAGAATTGTTTTCTAGCTAAGATGCGAGACTATGGTGGGTGAAAGACCGGGCCAAAAATAAATGACTGCATGAGAGCACTGCTTAGCTCACATGGAGGGAAGTACAAGGTGTGTGTGTGTGTGTGTGTGTGTGTGTGTGTGTGTGTGTGTGTGTGTGTGTGTGTGTGTGTGTGTGTGTGTGTGTGTGTGTGTGTGTGTGTGTGTGTGTGTGTGTGTGTGTGTGTGTGTGTGTGTGTGTGTGTGTGTGTGTGTGTGTGTGTGTGTGTGTGTGTTAGATCAGTGAATAAAGCAGCTCATATAGTGTGTGTGTGTGGTACTAGATCAGTGAGTAAAGAAGCTCCTTGTCTGTGTTACTGTGAAACGAGTGGAGGGGAATTTTGATGACGAGGCAGGCAGGATTGAAAGGTTGCTTTGTTTCTTTGACGTGAACTGTTGTTCCAACCAGCTTTCTTGGAGTTAAACATTTTGTCAAAAATATGCGTTGTTTGTTTTAAGATGTAGGCATTTTCCCCACTTCAATTCAAAGTGCACAATAGCCCATTTAGAAGACACAGTCCCATATCAGTAGCTTTCTGACTATTTCTCTTCCAAACTTTAACCTTGGGTTTTTTCCAGTAACCAGTTTGTCCCTCATCGCTACTTCAGTACCATGGAGGACCTGTGACTTCCTAATGACCATGTTCTTACTAGGGCTGTCGTGATTTTCATGGAGGCCTGCAGAGAGACCTGCATTACATTGCACTGCACTGTGGGGTGTGGTGGGGTGTGGTGCCTCAGGCATGCAAGCCTGAGCACGACCCTCTCGTCTCGTCTCATCTCATCCTGTCTCGTGCTTACGGTGTCTGTCTGCCTCAGTCCAGAAACACATCTGGTGTGTGGAAATTACCCGTCAGTGTGAAGGGAGAGGTGGGAACATGCGTCAGGAGTCAACAAGATGGTCCAGTCACTTCTTGTGGATACAGCTTGATTGGATACAGCTTGGTGGGGTACAAAGCTGTTAAGGGCTGCAGACATTAATTCATTTTATGTGACATTATGTTTTGATCGATCGCTATACCTTTAGTTTGTTGTGCCCTCTGGATAGTGATCTGGCTAGGCTATTGTATAGTTGTTTGACAGCTTGGTTATTGACATATGATGTACACAAAAACTGAATGAAGATGTCGTAATATAACCCCCATAACTCTGGTCAGGCATGCGTAAATATGAGTGAGCATAAGCTTGCGTAACCATTACAATGAGGTGTTTTTACAAAACAATTTCCCTTATTCCCCCATGTCTATTTTATAAAAAAAAGGTGTTTGTGTTTTCCTTTGTTTCATTTCACTGTTCCCTTTGATGTTTGCAGTTTGACTTGGCATCTCTAGATGTCCTATGTCTGTTCTGCCAGAGCTGTTGTGGCTTGTCAAGACCATGACTCTCAGCCACACACAACTTTGAACTTACCTTTAAAATCTTACCTTTATGACGGCTTCCTCAAGTGTGTGTGTGTGTGTGTGTGTGTGTGTGTGTGTGTGTGTGTGTGTGTGTGTGTGTGTGTGTGTGTGTGTGTGTGTGTGTGTGTGTGTGTGTGTGTGTGTGTGTGTGTGTGTGTGTGTGTGTGTGTGTGTGTGTGTGTGTGTGTTATTGGGAGGGAGGTTGGGAGGTAATTGGTGTGTGTGTTTTGGGGTTGCTGTTAAGTAAGAGGCAGGCACGGGTCATCTGGTAATTTGAGACGGGGGGGATGCTATAAATATCCCTAACCTTTCTCTGTGTGTGTGCCTTCATGCATCAGTGTATGGGAGAGAAATGTGTGTGTGTGTGTGTGTGTCCGTCACTGTAGTGCTGGCGTGTGTGTGCTCATTCCTGAAAGAAGTGTGGGCAGGCAGACCTCTGGTCAACATGCTGGCTCACTCCACCTTGCATTGCATTACATGAGCGGTACTAAGCTGTATTGAGCCTAAGTGAGTGCAGTGGGTTGGTAGCCCCAGGCGCTGGGAGTTGCCTGCCGTTGTATCGCCTGAGCGTTTGATCTCCACCATTCCCTCCATTCCTTCCCTGCTCACTTCGCTTCTCCCCTTCAGTCTCGCTGGCCAGCAATGCTACAGCAGGAACTATCCAGCGGTGGGCTCTGCCACGTCGATTTTCACCCCAAAAATGCCTCCTCTGTTGGGGGGCTTTGACGGGCGTGCCCGTGAGTGTCAGGTGAGTGGCCGGTGCTAGTCAGCTGAGCTGCTCCGTATTTGTCTGTTACTGAAATAGTGGAGACTTAAGACGGTTGTATGCAGGCATGGTGATATGTTTGGTACTCTGAGTGGATTGGCCATGTAAAAGGTGAAGCATGTGGCCCATACACAAAGTTGTTTGTGTATATTTATCAGGGTACAAGTTGTCTTGTGTCACTATCCAAATTGTGTTCATTATGTGTGAGATGAGTGGTGCTGGTTAGCCGTGCTGCTTTCTGTACATTATGTTTCTGTTGGTGAAAGAGGGGAGGAATCCGTTGCTGTATGCAGGTGTGGGTTGCTATCTCAACAGTGATCAACTCTTTTGCGGTCTGTATGTAGAGGAGGAAAGGTGATGGCTTTTGTCTTTTGATTCTCACACATCCAGGTCATGCTAGTAAAGCTATTTTAGGACTAGCTGTAGCTGTGTAGTAAGCTTTCTCTCCTCTCTGATGTTATGGCTGAGCTATAATTCCTAGCCCTGCATTCCTATGTAGACTACATGTGGCAGGTCAGGTGACTTGCTGAGCACCTGTGCTACTCTGGATTCATGTTGTGGACTTTGGGGGGGCTGTACATTTTACTGCTTATCTGATATGATCCTAACAAACGTTTGTTTGTTTGTTTGTTTGCTTGTGCTGAGCTACCATAACAACATATCATAGATATGAGGCTGTATTACTGTTAGCAGCATCCTATTCTAGATGTATCAGTTTTAAGTTGACGCATGTGGATGTTGCCATGCTAAAGGTGATACTTTTGGCTTATCTATGTTAACCCATTGCATAGAAGTGGAAGTGGCCTTCTTTAAGTGTCAGACATGATGTGCAATGCTGCTTGCTGGTTCTGGGAAGGGCATTTAGTCATTTTAAGTCGAGTCATTTAAAGTGAGTCCCTTTTGGGGCTTTGCATGGAGGAGATTCAGCCGGACTGTTCCAGATCCCTCAGTGAAGCCAGTCTGCCAGCTTGTCTGTAACACACCACAGCAGAGCTCAGGACAGGACAGGAGCTGCTATTTTTTTCAAGCTTGGCTCAGCAAAGCAGATTGTGGGCCATGCAGGCAGCTAGTCAGGCTGCAGCCAGGGATACTTTGCATCACTACCTGAAAATAGAGAGGATGGGTTTCACTCTCGCTGGCCAAGAGCGTAAACAAGAGCCCCCCTCACTTCCTCTTCCTTTCTGACCAAGTGGAAGCCCAAGACGAGTCTTGGAGATCAACGGTTAAGGCAGCTTGTGGTTCTCATTCTTCATTGGAGGTGTACCCTACCAACTCTTTTGTTTGGTGGCTTTGCTTTGTAAGGCAGTTTTTTTTGTGTTCAGGTAATATGTAGACTGCTGTTGCTGGTTGGAAGCCACCGTTGTTTTCCAGAAGACCAGCAGTTTAGGAAGTGCATGTCTGTCAAGATTGTTTTTCACCAAGCCTGGCCAACACTTGTATTTGAGGTTTATGTGGGCTTGCATTGTAAGGTAGGCAAAGGTGTGAGGTTGTAGGTGACTGGGACTTGGACATGTTAATCACAGATTGAGTCAGAGGGCCTGCCCACATTTCTGTTTAGAGGGTTTGCCTTGTTGCCTTGTATAGCTGTGGGATTTTAATCAAATAACTGATTCTGAGAAGATACTGCTGCAGTTGGGAAGCTGGTTCGGATTATCAGGGCAGTGTGTCTGTGAGGAATCCTATGCATCCAGTTTGTGGTAGTCAAAAGAGGTCAGTAGTTGTAGGCAACTGCACTGCTTATGGAACTTGGAAGACGTGTCCCCTTTCATCCCAAATGCATGACGCACTTCGGTTTTGTGGGCTTATGAGATTAATGTTTTTGCTGCAATATTTAGAGACAAAGATATTTTAGGTGTCTGTGTGCCTCTCGCTTACTGATTTGTGTTTGGGTCGTGCATTAGTCCACTTGTAAGAGCTGTTGCTTGGATCTTGCACTTTTCACATGGTGCTCCTGTGTCTTCCTTGGGCACTATTTAAAAATGTTTTCCCTATAATGTCCACAGTATTTTTAGGCTCACTGCGCAATGGCAGAAACCAAAACAGGCTCTTAAAGCAACAGTGACAAGAACTGAGCAACACTCAATCACACTTGGTTTAAAAGCAGAAAATACTGTTATAACGGTTTGCCATAGTAGATGAACTGAAAGAGTATCAGGCTGCATAAAAAGCAGAACTGGTCAAACGAAACAAGTGTTTAAATGACTGTTAAGGTTTTAAGTTCTTCATGAAAATCAGAACTACTAATCGTGTCTACTGAACAAAATCAACCGGTGCGGTGGAAAATTATTTTTTGTTATTATGAAATAATCGATTGTCATGAATTGATGCAATATATCGTGAAAAAAATCACAATACATTGTAATGAATCGATACAATATGTTGGCAATATAAGTATCATGATGCATTGTTTTTTGTTTTTTTTTTGTACACCCTTAATGAGTGAGTCTACATTGTTGGGTGACATCACTTTCTTAACATCTTTCTATCTATCTGAAATAATAATTCAGCTTGTGATGGATAACGTACTGAAGTGCTCTATTTGCAGCCCTGTTGTGTGATCCCACTGTAACTGATTTTCTTTTTTTCTTTCTTTCTTTCTTTCTTTCTTTCTTTCTTTCTTTCTTTCTTTCTTTCTTTCTTTCTTTCTTTCTTTCTTTCTTTCTTTCTTTCTTTCTTTCTCGCTCTCTCGCTCTCTCGCTCTCTCCCCTCCCTCCATGTCCAGACCTGTGCAGCTCCAGCAGCAGTTCGTCCTTCCAGCCCATCCGCAGCCAGATCCCCATCCCCACTGCCCATGTCATGCCCTCCACGGCGGCCCCTCCAGCCTCCAAGCCCCACCACACCCAGCCGCAGCAGCGTAGCCTGCCCAGGGAGGAGCCCTCCTCGCCCCCTCACGCCTCCCTCTCCACCTCCCGCACCTCCAGCTCCACCTCTGGCACCTCCAAGTCCTCCCTCTCCAAGTCCGCCTCCTCACCCAACCTGGATGCCCAGGCAGCGGGTGTGGGCATGGGGTTCGGGGGTGGTGGAGCTGGTGGGGATGTAGCGGCTGGTGGAGGCCCGAAGCCGGACTGCCTGAGCCGGTACCGGAGCCTAGTGAACGGGTTGGACCACACGCTGTTCCCTGGTGGAGAGCACACCCGTCTGGAGGAGCAGGAGCACTTTGCCATGCCCGCTATGGAGCCCACGCTGAACCAGACGGCGCTCATGGGGGGCCTGGGACCCGACGCACGACTGAGGACCCAGACTAGTGTGTTTGCGGAGGGGCCCGAGCGGGGAATGGCTGGGCTTGGCCTGGGGGAAGCGTACCGGTCTCCACTACATGAGCAGAGCTACAGGTTAGGACTTAAGGACTTAAGATGGAGCTGTTCTCAGATAACTTTCTCAAAATGATTTACACACACACTTACTTTTCTTCTATCCATTTATTTTTGTCCTGTTACTTTTGTTACTACATGCTGCAATGAGGAAATGTATTTTTGCGAAACAAGTTGAACGGCATCTGTGTGTGAAATGCACAACACGAATACAAACTTGCCTTGTTGCCTTTCCTCACAGGGTGTTGCCTGAGGTTCAGCCGGGCATGATGACTGGGTCGACAGTGGACCCGTACGGACCGAGAGGGGGTGCGCTGGGGTCGGCCCACCCCCTGGGGCTGGTGGACCGCTGCGGGGGAGGGGAGCTCAACAACTGGCAGCAGCTGGAGAACCTCCGACTACAGGTGGAGCAGATGCAGGTGAGGGAGAGGCAGGTGTGTGTGTGTGTGTGTCTGTATTTAGCTTATGACTAAAGCTGCGTTTGCAAACTTCGTGTCTAGTTACTCGCTTCTCACTCACTCACCTAATCGCTCATTGAACGTTCGCTAAACGTCCCCACGGGTTTTACCTGCCACTGCAAAAGCTGTCTAATCCAAACTGCATTCCAATTGGTTACTCGCCTCACTCAAAGTTCAAATATTTTTATCTCGGAATCCACCCACATTGCATCGCTTGTACTCTCCTCGCTTCCTCCCCTTCTCGCTTCGCTGGAACACATAGACATTCCATGGACTTCACGCGCTGAGAGAGTAACTAGCAGCGATATGTGTGACTGTAACTTGAGTGTAGTAAACGAGGGTTGTGTGTGCGATGATTGTGTGTGTGTGTGTGTGATGATTGTGTGTGTGTGTAACTGATGACTGAGGGCAAAAAACGAGGTTCATGTATGTGTAATGATAGTGTGTATATGTGTGTGTTGCTGTGTAGCTGATGACGGCAGGGGGCTACCAGTACCCCCACCTCTACTCGTCTGGTCTCCACTCAGAGAGCAGTAAATGGGACACTCTAGTGAAGGCCAACGAGACACTGCTGAAGGAGAAGGAGCTGCTCATAGAGAGGTGCGTTATGGGTAAAAAAATGTCAATGCCACCAAGGAGATCATGTTTGTGTATTGGTGTATTTTCATTTTGTGTACGTGTGTGTGTGCGTGTGTGTGTCAGCATGATTGTTTTGTTTTTCATTGCGAATGCCAAGGAAGTCAGGTTTTCTCCAGGGTTTGTAAGCGAGCTTTTGTTTGATTTGTTGGTTTGCAAACTAGCTCTGCAATGCATGCATGTAGATTTTGACGTGTAGTTCTGATGCACTGTGGCTTAACCCACTTTAGTAACGAGCAGGATGGTCTTAGTTACAAGAGCAAGGGGAGAGCACCAAGGAGCACATAAGGTACAACATGGCCCCGCCGCCCTGTGGATCAAAGTAGTGCACTGCAGTGCACAGTCACGCTGGGGACCCGGGTTCGATTCCGGCCCGAGGTCATTTCCCAATCCTCCCCATCTCTCTCTCTCTCTTTCCCCCGCTCGCTTCTTGTTATCTCTCAAACTGTCCTGTCAAATAAAATCCCTCTGAATGCAGCAGGATATCATAGCCATGAATAGGATGACGTGTAGAATGTGCTTCACAGTGATTCGTTAGCCATCAATTAAGGAACAGGAGCATCATTTAAAAATCTCCAAGGATTTACACTAGAACCACCCCTGGCGCGAGGGGTTTGAGTCTTGTCTTTCTGGATTCCAAGGCTAGCCAAAAACATGAATTGCCATGAGGTATCTTTGTTCGCGTTTGTTATTTTGCAGGCATGTCATGTTGCAGGTGGTTTTTGGCCTGGCCTGCACCAGTTGAGGTGTTTGTGTGTGTGTGCAGATCACAGCCGCCGTCACAGTTATTGTATCAATCTACTGTCTGACGGAAGGAAGTTGCAGGTTGATGTCTCCCTGCCACATACAATTGTAACTGCTATGACCTCAGACACAGTTTAGAAGGGTGTGTTAACCAACGTTCACAGTTTTATGAGGAAGTTTCACAGTGTTTACGAGGAATGCATGTTTTTCAGTCTCAAGGTGTGTGCGTGCATGTGTGCGTGCGTGTGTGCGTGCGTGTGTGTGAGAATTTCATCTTGTGTTGTGTTTTGTGTAAATGTACTGTTATGTGTATAATTGGGTAGGCAGAATCAGCAGGACCGTGTGTGTGTTTTCTAAAAGAGTAAAATATGTCCTGTGTAATATTTGTGTGTGTGCATGTGTAGGCAGAAGCAACAGATGTCCCAGCTAGAGCAGCGCCTGAGAGACAGCGAGGTGCAGGTACACACAGCCATGCTGAATAGAGGAGCATCTTACCCTACTGACGTCTGCATGCTACGATTGCAGGTAAAAGACACTCACACACTCACTCACACACACACACACACACACACACACACACACACACACACACACACACACACACACACACACACACACACACACACACACACACCAGTGGTGTTGGTGTGTTTTTTATTTAAGCTTGAGCAGAACTGACATGCACGCCAGCAAATGTCTTCACAGGGTCGAAGGAGCTAAATGAGTCAATAGCACAATCAGATTAAGAGATCACGGGCACCCATTACTTCATATATGGGTGGTTGACATTTAAGGGCGTAACGCCCTTAAATGTCAACCAGGAAAATGGCCAATTGCCTCCTATGTTATACGGTTTACATGGTAACACTGCATAAATAAATAATATAAATGTATATAGGCCTACATTTATTCAAACGTGAGCAGCTGATTCAACTTCCTTGTCAGTCCAGCTCGCTGTTGTGGAGCAGCAGTAATTCGGCATGTAAAAGTCCGCACGGCTGCGGTCAGCAAAAAATAGTCCCAACAATCCCAACTGCCAAGACGACAATTAGGAGACCTTTTTTGTTATGTGTACTCGGTATAAACAAGCGTGTATCGCGAGTCAATTTGGAGTAAAAAAAAATCGTTCTCAAATCATGTGTAGTGGGTGGTGCTACGTGTTTACATTGACTCTCGCTAGCTTAGCTACATTTCGCCTTCCAGAGGGAGTCTAAAACAAAGACAGCCACTGATGTGAAAAATAGGACCAATTTCCTCCTTACTAAACCTAGGGCAGGGATTTTAACAGTACTGAGCCCCAAAATAGTGGCATACCCCTTTAAGAGGAAAAATAACAGTTTGGTAGGTTTTTAACCAATGTTACGAAAAAACAAGGCATCACCCACCCATATTTTTAGCGCTGTATGCTTTCACGCCCTACAACCGGGAACTTGACTTGACTTGACGTGACTTAGTTCTGTAGTTTTGACACCACTCTTGGCCTTCAGAGGATGTGAGCTGGTGGGAAGAGATGGGAGGGAGCTGTGTTTTTGTTTGTACGTGTACATGTGCGTGTGTGTTGGTGGTTTTGAAAGTAACACGGTTTTATGACCTTGAGACAAAGCGGGGAAAACAAATAAATGGAAACAGATGTGAGATGTTTTCCATGACCTATTGGGTCTCATGTCATGACAATCCTAACGGTGTAGTGTGTGCGCGTGTGCCTATGTGTCTCTATCTCTATTTGTTACCGGTATACCGTATGTTTGTCTATATGTGTACCTGTGACCCACATGTGTAGCGTCCATATGTCTTATTGGAAGATTCTCCGTTGCAGCTTGGGGTTGCACTGTCATGGCAACCCTAACAGAGCGTGTGCGTTTTTTTAATGTGTGCGTATGTGTGCGTTGGTGGTTCTGAAAGTAAAACGTTTTTATGATGAGACAAGCAAAAAGGCAAATTGAGCAAACAGTCTGTGTTTGCCAGTTCAAGGCTACCGAGTCATTAGTTTATGGGTTGCCAGTTGGATATTAAGAGCTGTGGAGTGGGCCAGCTGTAACTGACAGATAGCTGAAGATCTTGAGGAGGACTTTTGCTAAGCAACAGTATTTGAAATCACACCACAAGATGGAGAATATTTGTAAATTTGGGATCGTTTTTTGCTTTCAATTCTTCTCATTGGCAGTTACATTTCTTGTGACTGATGGCTTTGTAACAGACTGCATTTGATCATTTTTTGTGATAACGTGACCAACATCTTGGCAATTTCAAGACAGCCACATCCCTCTGGAAGACTTTAACTATAGACTTTTCAGAGTTCGTTAGATCTATTTTATGGCCCATTTTCCCAGAGAAAAATAAAGTTGCCTAATAATTATGCACACCTAAAATAGGGTGTTGAACTCCATAGATCACAGCCCCCTCTTTTTATACAAATGTGCATGGCCTGGAATGCTTAAATTCAATAGCTCATAGCACATAAATGAAAACGCAGATACTCAAAATGATTTAAGATGTTTTCCATGACCTATTGAGGCCTACTGTCATGACAACCCTAACTGTATAGTGTTTGTGTGTGCGTGCGTGAATGGGTGTGAGCTGTTTTTAACGTACAGTAAGGAGTCATGTATGTGGTTCACATTTGTATTTGAAGTGTTTTCAGCAAGACTGTAAAAGTTAATAGTTTGCAGTAGAGCTGTCATGACAACCCATACAATATGATGTGTGTCTGCGTCTGTTTTCCTCTATGTTTAATGTTTGTCTGATTGTCTATGTATACCTGTGTGTGTGTGTGTGCGTGCGTGCGTGCCAGGAGGCACAGTGGGAGAATGCGTTCTTAAGGCCCTGTGACTGTAGCGTGCATGGGTGTGTGATGTGCTTGCATCAACATAAACAGCGGGAGAATGTGTTCCTTAGGTCTCAGTAAAGGTAATGTGTGTGTGTGTTTGTGTCAGGAGGCACAGCGGGAGAACGCGTTCCTGAGGGCCCAGTTTGCGGAGCGCTCGGAGAGCCTGGCCAAGGAGAAGGCGGAGTCAGAACGCAGGCTGGGCGGAGCAGAGGCAGAGTCTCGACGCATGAGTGACGCACTGCGCCAGAACACGGAGAAACACAGCGAGGAACTCAAAAGACAGGAGGAGAGGGTGAGAACACACACACACACACACACACACACACACACACACACACACACACACACACACACACACACACACACACACAAAATGTTGCTCAGGAGCAGGGGTGTCAAACTCAAATTCACAGTGGGTTTCAATCAAAATCTGGGATGGAATTGCAGCCCAAACTTAATTCATTGAAGGGAAATAAAATGGACTGTAACTTTGCATGTGTGCACTTAAAAGTCAAAGGTGAGTTTCACAAACACTCCATCATAATGAGCATGCAGATATTCTGTTGTATATGAGTGGGAGATGGTCTGGGCCCACACATATTCCTGGGACAAACCAGATATTGGGTTCAAGTCATGTTAAACTTACTAATTATATACAGTATTAGTGGTGTATGTGTGCCAACTGTAACAGATATTTGAAATGAGCTCACGGGCCAAATAAAATGACTCCATCGGGCAGATTTGGCCCCCGGGCCTGAGTTTGACATTCCTCCCCTGGAGCTTTGCAGACAAGAGGAGAGAGGAACCAACCAGTCACACCGCCCAAACATAGACACAAAGATAGCCAGGCATGTACACACACAAGCACCACCCACTGACTCATACAGCCATGCACACACAACAGACATACACACGTAAGCATGAATACTGTGACGGCAAGAGTGGTGCAGAACTCATTTATGCACTACTCTTATTTGCTCAGAAGAATTAGGCATAAAAATAAAAGAGTGCCTCATTTTGGCCAAAAATTGTCTACCGTGGTCCTGCAGCACCTTTCGCTAGACCTAAACGGGTGGTAAAAAACAAATCAATGATGGTGTCTTTTGGGCAGTACGGAAACCAGTAGTGTAATGTCATTGGGTTTGAGAGTTCGACAGAGTACGGTACCTGATCTGAAAAATGTGATGCATATTGTGTATTGTGTTGTGAACGTGACAAAAACAAAAACACCTCACCAATCTGAAGAGGTCTTACTGAAGTAGATAGGCTGGTTTATGTGATGTAACCTGATGTCTTGTTTATGTGATGGCCTATTTACTGACGTTTTAATGTGTGCTTGTTTGCTCTTCTTTACATGTGTGGTTGTTTGCTGTTGTATAGTATTGATTGCTGTTGTTGCTTACTGTCAGATCCGCAACCGAGACAAGCACATCACCAACCTGAAAAAGAAGTGTCAAAAAGAGGCAGAGCTAAGTAGAGAGAGGCAGCAGCGAATAGAAACACTGGAGCGCTACCTCGCAGATCTGCCTACTGTGGAAGACTACCAGGCCCAAAGCAGACAGGTGAGAAAACATGCACGCACGCATGCATGTACACACACACACTATGGAGATTTACCAAGCCATCTTGCCAAATGTGTGGCAAAGACCATCAGGCACAGAGCAGACAGGTGAGACCACACACACACACACACACACACACACACACACACACACACACACACTAGGGCTGGGGGATTTTGGAAAAAATGAGCATCTCGGTTTTCTTGATGAAAATTGACATCACTGTTTTCTGCGCGGTTTTTTGATAAGCGGCGATTTCCCCACAAATCTTAATCTTTCAGACAAAAAAAATGAAATTAAATTTAAAAATGAGATACAATCATGAATTTAAATTAATCTCCATTTCTATTTTATCACTTTTTAATTTCAATAATATTTTTATAATTTATAGTTTATATTTCCCTACCCAAGACTTTAAGGGCGGAATTCTCCCGTCTCCACTTAAGTCGGTTTTACGCGCGCATATTTTACGCGGTCTTATTTTGCGCGTATTCTCCCCTCTGGAACGTCGCCACACCCCTCGCGCTTAACTCAGAAAAACAGCGCGTAGCCCAACATAGGCGTGATATATGCTAAATGGGGGGGATGAGTCTCCGCCAAGTTCATCAGTTGTGGCTACAAAGAAACTATGGAGCATGGATTTTCAGATCAACCATGTGAAAACCTCGGCAGTCCATTGAGATCCAACACTGAACTTTAACTTTGAATTTAAAACCACGTGCCAAAAGTCCTCTTGCAAAAGCGTTTCAAAATCTAACCTCGGCTCCTTTTCACAAACACAAGGCAAGTATTGGAGGTGAGATAATGGGATGGAAACACGATGTGTCCCTTTGGCGGGAACTCAGCTGAGCGTTTTGGTGCGCAACAGGTTGATTGAAATAATAAACACGATTGAACGTTTTGTTGAAAATGGAGTTTGGCGTGTTGCCTGGACAATTCCGGAAATCAAAAAGTGATTTAAAATGCTGATCATTCCCACAGTTAAACAAACACATAGTAGGCCTGTTTGCTGACTTTTAAAAGTGTTTCTCCGCTTCTCTGAACAGCAACGTGACATTAAAATAATTGGAAATATGTGGATCTCAGCTGTCCGTCAGCATATTACACTTAGGCTACATGCATGCTGAAGAATGAACAAGGAAATCGATCGTCATAAAAAAACGGAGATAATAAAACTTTATATTCTGTCGCAGACATGGGAATTAATTGGACATGGGCATGGAATGCCAAGCCAGGACTTAAACGCGGAGCTGATGGGGTGTAATAGAGACCAGAAGCGAAATGCCAAAGACATGCTCTGATATGTAGGCCTACCTTTTACGTTTAGCTGTAATGACATTCAGGAAATATTTTCTGCCTTACAAAAACAGATAGGACAACCTGTAGCCTACCTCAGTATGTGGTGGTTTTGTATGTCGGGCATCAGTTCAGAAAGTTTAATAGGTTACACTACATGCACATATGCACGAGTTCCAATAAATCACACAAGTGGAGGAGTTGAAATAAAAAACCTTTACTTAACGTCGTGGCTACAACATTGTAAAAATGGTGAAGGTTGTTTTTGAATACTTTGGGTGGCTGTGAGGACGACTGGAACAGCGGTCTTTAGTCTGACGTGCCTTGTCAATTTAGCCTAGAACTTGTGCATGGTGCAACCTGCAACGAGGTGTTTTTGGTTTTGGTTACCGTCCGTGGAGACAACATGATGATCCTCATACTGATTCATTAATTACCTGCTTTTGTTTGTAAGTTCATCGATATGAGAACATGCTCTGGGCAGCTGGTCATATTTTGTCACAATTATTCTAATGTAGGATGTTTATGTGGAACTGTGAATGAATTTCGATTTGGACTCACGCTGACGGTAAGGAACATCAACAAAGCATACCGTGTAACCAGGGGCGTAGCACCAAATTTGGGGCCCTAGGAACAACTTCTTTCATGGGCCCCCCTACTCACAACCCCCCCGCGCGCGAACGCGCGACTTATATTGTCATCCTCCTTGCCTTCCTCAGAAAACCCCTCTAGGCCTATGCTTTCCTCCCCTTCACTTGAATAATCCTCATTTTCAATCATATGATAGCCTATCACAGAACAGACATAATGTCCTTATTTTTCACATCACCAGTTGTGAAAAGTCTGCTATCATATTCATAGAGATGGCTTTTAATCACTTCATCACTATGGTGTGAGGGGGAGGAGAGAGACTGGTAAATCTCTCTTCACAATGCATTTAGCCTAATATTTCGTGCAATAAGGAGACATGAGACATTGATATAGAACTGAACTTTCTTCAATATGCATCCCTGAACAGAAACACACGCGCTCGCGCACACATTCATTCACTTGCACTGGCCCGCTGCACGCACCCGCACGTCATTTGTCCGTTAGTTGTTTTTTTGGGAGAGCAAGGAATAGAGAATCAGCTGGCAGAAGCTTACTATGGAATGTCGCTTAAAATAGGCTGGAACAAAAGTATCGCTGTTTGGATTTGATGCCGTTATTCTCAACCTTCTAAAGTCAGGGCACCCCGAACCTAGTCACATAGAAATCATTATTTATTAGGCTACTGCATCGGCTATAGTTTCAGATTTAAATTGGCCAGTAACTATTTCACAGTAGCCTACCTTAAATAGGGTAATTGTCATGAGCACTCAATGCAGATAGGCTACCTGCTCAGCACCGAGGTAGGTAGGCTACTCTGCTTATCTTTTGTCTTGCGCTTTGCGCAGATTAGAATGGCGTCAGCAGCATTCAAAACGCAGACTGGTGCCCCGTCAAAATCTCGTCATTAATTTACCACACTTCAGCTACAACGGACGTTGTCAGATGGCCAGGGAAAGTAACCAGAGATTTCCTATTGAGAGTGTTGAGACCGCAAAATGAAAGCAGAATGACGGTTCAGGACAGCTCGCACCGCCACCTTGACATTGGCAACTGATGAACGTGACGTTGATTAATATCGTTACGAGGACATATCAATCTGCAAATGTGATGCACCCGATTGAGAAACTGCTTTTCCTCAACATTAGGATATTAGGCTAGCTAAAATAGGCTCACCTTCTCTCAAGTTCGCACAATTTGCATCTGTGACAGGGGGCATCTTCACGTTTGTGACATTTTCTTGATTCATTTTACAAATTAGCTTTGCTATTTGGATATTTGAACCAACATCGACCCTATGTTGGTCTTGTGACTTGTTATGAATATATCAAAGACAAATATGGGTTCAATAGACTATCACAATTATAGCCAAAAAATGATATATATTTTTTAATCTGATTCAGGCTATCACAGTAGGCCACACGGAATGGGAATGAGATAACCAGTTAGCCTACTGTAGGCGGTAATTTTGACATTTGGGCTCACCTTTCTTGCAAGAAATCAGCAGCAGTTGCTTCGTCTGGTTTCCCCTGTCTCTCTTGCCTTTCTATTCTTTTTGTGAAAGCCTGGTGTTTTAGACATCTTTCATTGCTAACCGGCTGCTGCGTTTAATGCCTATAATGAAGTGAGTGAGTGTTGATTACGCATATTGTGCAATCAAAAGTCCGCGAGAGGGCGGACTAAACCAATGCGTACTGATTATGGGGGTGTTTGATATATATTGTAGCCTATTTGCAGGCTAGGATATCCAATTTAACAGATGTATTTCCAGAGAACATTGGAATTACATAAATTAACAACATGTATTGACATTATTGTAAAAATAATGTTTAAAAAAGCAAAACAAGAAGAACATTTTCCATAGGGGCCCCCCGGTGGGCCCCCCAGGTGGGCTGGGCCCTGAGAATGAGTCGGGGTTTTCCCCCCCTGTTCCACGCCGCTGCGTGTAACATGTTCAAAATGCGAGCCAAGCCAGCATCAAATGCAATATTACATTTTACCTCATAGTGGCGCTTGACCTTACTACAGCCCTTTGATGCGCGTAAAGGCAAACACGCTTAAGTGGACGGGAGAATCCGCTTAGGATTGATTAACATGGGGAACTCCCTGATTTTGGCCTGGCCCCACCCAAAGTGCGCAAGTGATGAAATCGCGCGTAAGCCCCGTTTACTCACGGGCTTGAATAAGCTCGGAGGCGCTGTTGCGCACTTTTTTTGACTTAAGCGGGTGGGAGAATTCCGCCCTAAGTTCCCTTTCAACTAAAAAGGGTTAATAAATTATTATAAACGGCTGTTTTTGGCTTTTTTTTTTCAAGACAGCCCAAAACTGCATATTTCTTGTTCTACACCTGGCAACACTAATTGCTTAGTTCTCGTTGTACACCTGGCAACACTGATCACTAGGACCGCATGTTGCCTTGCGCAGCGCATGACTAGCGAGTTAACACAGTGAGACAGAAACGGAACAGACTGAAGAGACACGAAAACAAACGGATTTACTTGAAATTGTGTGAATATTTTATTTGAATTAAAGGCCAAATCAAACGTAGAATGTATTTTGTCAGGTAGTTTGTGTCATATGGCGATGTATTTCGCTCCTATGTTGCTCCCAAATCATTTCAAACAGCAATGTAGCAATGTATCTTATCTGCCCATTGCATTTTGCAAGCTAGGCTAAATTAGCCTCAATGGCAAAACTCATAAGCAGCCTTAACAGCAGTCCTGCACACACAGTTGGGATGGTAATTAAATACAGTTAAGAATCTGAGAACTGTTGTAGCCTATTAGAATAGCCTTTTATTTAACTTTGTGAGATCAAATGTAAGCTAAGTTAATTGAAATGTTCATCATGATTCATCCATGCCATGTGGGTTCTTCATTAGGCTATGCTTCACTCTCACCAATTATTTAGCTCGATTGACCAATTATTTGTATTGCTTCAATCATCATCTTAAATTGTGTTGACATTTCCTAGTAGAAAAGCAACAGTGGACTTGGAGTTGAAATGAAGTGTGACACGAAGTATGAAGTTCACGCACATAGCCTAGTATGAACAACAACAACAACAACAACAACAAAAACGTCTCTCATCAAAAAGAGAACCTTGTGTAGGTGAAACCGAGATCACGTTTTTTTTAACGGTATACCGCCCAGCTCTAACACACACACACACACACACACACACTCAATCAGTCCAAATGTATTTATATAAAACAATATCACAACTGTACAGTTGAATGTTCAAAGTGAATGATATTTGGAATTGTATTTGGAGCATGTTAAGTCGTTTCAAACACTATGGAAACAAACCCATGAGGTACAGCGCCTATAAAGAGTCTACACACCCCTGTTCAAATGCCAGGTTTTTGTTGTGTAAAAAAATGACAGACAAATCATTTCACACACAAAAAAATCACAAAAAATGTCATCACTTTTGCCACTGAAATCTAAATTATCATCCTGTACAATGCATTTGAAAAGCAAACTCATAGATTTGAAGGGAACGAATACATTAATAAAAAAATTAAGTAATTGTGCACATGCTCCACAATTTTCCCTTTAAAGCTTTGACGTTCTTTATGGCATTGCACACGTTAACAACAAGCTGTGAATTGCATTTATTTTATCACAAAACCCTGACATTTGATGAGGGGTGTGTAGACTTTTTATAGACACTGTATGGTGAATTGAATGAATCAGGAAGAACTGAATGGACATTACTTAAGCTAGATTTTGGGCTTTGATTAGAAACATTAAATGCAACAGAATATCAAATTTTACAGTGTGGGTGCAGACGTGCTGGGGTGGAGAACAAAATGTGTTAGAATGCACAACAGTATTTTTTTTACTCTGCAGGGTGCAGCATGTGGGAGGCACACACTGGTGCCACAATCCCCCCCCCCACACACACACACACACAAACTTGCCACTAACTTCCTGTGGATTTTTTTTTTTACCGCCGATTGTGTTTTTTTGTGGAACACAGGTGTGTGTGTGTGTGTGTGTCTGTGTCTGTGTGTGCGCGCACATTCTTCCTGTTGTCGGTTAAGTTTCCGCTGTTGTGACTTGAATTGAGGTGTACCGCGCAAGCAGGTAACGAGCACAATAAGGACACATGAAACTTCCTCCTCAGTTCCAGAGTACTGACAATACGCACAGCACAGACACTGAGTACCCACACACACTGAGTATGTGAAGGCCCCCTCTCCACAGCGCAGTGCTCATTGCACACAACAAAATTGCATTTATGCCTGACTCGTGCAAGGGGTCAGCCCCAAACAACGCGCCAAGGGAGCAATACGGAAGGACGGTACACAGATTGTCTTCAGTACATTACATTACATTACATTATTACATTACATTGCATTTGGCAGACGCTTTATAACCAAAGCGACTTTCAATGCAGTACACACTGCATACATACTTACAATAAGCACACACTGAGCATCTTCGCACAGTACACACAGAATACCTAGAGCAGCAGTTTTCTAAGTGGGGGCGGGTGACCCCTGGGGGGCCCAAGGGATTGCTAGGGGGGCCGTGGCAGGTTGGCAGGAAAAGTAGAGAACAAAATAAATAATTGAATAAGTTGAATAAACTAAAATAAGATAAACAATATTCTATTAATTAGAAACTGCATTATTGCATCTCCTAACATTACTACTACTACTACTGTACTGTTACTGCTGTTATTATTGTATATACCGTATCCCAGTGGGGCACGGACTTAGACTAGAGGGCTAGGCAATTATTTTGGCCTAAGGGCCACATTGGGTGTAGAATATGGATCGCAGGGCCAGATGTCGCAGGCAACATGCACATTGCAATATTTAGATGTGACCTTGACTTATCTCACACTTGCAACAACCTTTGCTTTTTTAAGAATTCTAGGTGTGAGCATGGTACTTTGGATTTGAAAGGCTCTGTGGGCCAGATGAAATGGCTTAGCGGGCGGCATGTGGCCCACCCGGGTCTGAGTTTGCTCACCCATGGACTAAACTATGGTTGTGAAAAGGGGGTGCACAGAAAAATGAGTGTGGCACGACTCGTGTACGGGGGGCATTGGCTGGAATCTACCAGTATACGGAGGGCCTTGTCATGGTGAAGTTTGGGAATGCCTGACCGAGAGCATACACAGAGTACCTACATACAGTGCATTTTTGAGCACCCCTAGCTATTCTGGTTTTCCTGAGCTGTTTTAGTTGGGTAATCAAAGTCCATTGTTTCACCTTCAAAGTTGGCTCTCCAACAACCATCTTCATCTGATTGTGTGTGTGCGCGTGTGTGTGCCTGTGTGCCTGTGTGTATCAGCTTGCGGAGGCTGAGGAGCGTTCTCGTGAGCTCCAGGAGAGAGTGGAGGAGCTGGAGCAGCATCTTCAGGATGCCAAAGCAGCGACGCGAGACAGAGAGGCACAGCTGGACGAACAAAGACGACGCGAGAGGGAACTCATGACCACCGTCACCAGGTACACACACACACACACTCACGCACGCAACATAGAGAGGCACAGCTGGACGAACAGACCACATGACTGGGAACTCATGACCACTGTCACCATATACAGACACACCCGCAGGGCCTAGATGTCAGGGCTCTGTGTGTGTGTGTGTGTGTGTGTGTGTGTGTGTGTGTGTGTGTGTGTGTGTGTGTGTGTGTGTGTGTGTGTGTGTGTGTGTGTGTGTGTGGGTGTGGGTGTGGGTGTGTGTGTGTGTGTGATTCAGGAGGATCTAGAGGTCAGGGCTGAACTACTGTGTGTTAATGCGCAGGTGTTTGTGTGTGTGTGTAGCCTGCAGGAGCGTGTTCAGGAGGGTTTGGAGGACGGTGCTCGATTACCATGTCTGGACCTGGAGCTTCTGAGGGGAGAGAACAACAGCCTGAAGGAGGAACAGCATCGCCTCAAGAAGGTGCGTGTGCGTGTGCGTGTGACTGTGACTGTGTGGTAGTGGTGAGGTGAGACTGTGAGGGGTGAGAGCAACACACACACACACACACACACACACACACGATACATACAAAGGATTTATTATGAAACTGTATTATATTGATGTGAAATGACATATGATATGTCATTGTGAATCCCCCACAAGCACAGACGCCATCTTCATGTCAACATTGGGGGGGCTGGGTGTCTAATTGCGTCAAGACAAAGTTACCTCTGAGTTGTGAATTTGCACACGGAATTTAGCCAGGTCCGTAATTTACTGAATATAGCCTACATTAAAACCGTTGGATAGGCTACTAGAATACAGTGCAAGCACGCTGGCAGATTTCAAAGTAGGAAGTTCTCGGACCATGATGAGGAAGATTATTCTCTGTTTTTATTTTGAGCAGTGCCAATGATGCATCTTGCACGTCAAAACGTTAGTTTGGCACTGCTCTAAATAAAACAAAAGCAGAGAGTAATCTTCCATATATTCGATGCTCTGGTGGTCTTGCCTACCTTTTACTCTGTCCTTTCCCGTGACGGACCAGAAGAGCAGGAGCGCGGCACCTTTTTCACGTTGGCAGAGTGTTGTCATATACTGGCCACTTTAGCTAGTATATAACATGTTGTGCATATAACAAGTATGCAAGGATTATTATTGGGTATATAGTATCTGTCATTTAGACCAGAAATTATAGCCTAATGGTGCGCAATCACACAATCATAATCACAGATGTCACTGATTCTTGAGAAAGCGGCTAAAACATGTCGCAGCAATAAACTGCCAATTATGTTGAAAATAAACTACATTTTCATGAACAAAATGAATCCAGGTAAAGACCCTGGGGTCTGTTACACAAATGTACAGTCGTTTCAAATATTTAAGTGTAATTTTATTACTTTTCATGGCTATAAACCTGCCCACACCCTGTAAAAACAGCTGTCCCAAGGACAGACATCATCATTTCAATTGACTTAAAATGTAAAAATCACTGATATTGTTGAATAATATCACCATGATGTGAAAGTCCATATTGAAGTGGTTCTGCAGATATACACATAGTGCGTGTAAAGCAATATTTACTACTATTTTCCTATTGCTCAAAGTGTGTCCAGCATATTAGTCACCACCATCAGATTTTTTTAAAAAGACAATAAAATCAGGTATGCACAAGGTCATTGTCATTACTTTTCAAACCTTTAGCTCTACTGAATACTTCACCATCACTGAAGCTCCTGTAAGTTTACTAATTTCTCCTCAATTTGTTAATTTGTTTTGACACTGGTACTGTCCCAACCATAAACTGTCAACACCGTCGGGGGTTTTAATAGTATTATGTTACATGAATGTTAATTATATATACTTTTTCAGAAGCGGCATGAAGCCCCTAAGAAACAGAGCGAAAACGAAGTGGCTGATGTGAGCAAAAATTGCATAATATGCAAGAGTGTTTTTTTGTCTCACACCGTCAGATGTCACCACCGTCAGATTTTGCTCCGCTCATCATCTTGTTCCATATTTTACTAAATTGTGCTGGTTAATGAAACATTACCAGACATGTTAGCAGGGATTAAAGCAAAAAAAAGTCATCTGACTGAACTTTTTTACCGGTTAGGCACCCGATCGAGTATCACTCCGTAACCCAACGAAAACCAATGTAGCCAGGCTCTGCCCTCATAACGAAACATACACTGGTTTTATGCAAGGAATGGTGCCAGAGCCAGCACTAGGCATAGGCAGACAGGGCAGTCGCCTGGAGCAGAATAGGCCTATGTAGGCCTATTGAGGGCGCCAGTAATACCAAAAAGTGCCACAAAATCAGAACTTCAACCAACATAACACTTTACACTTCACATTAACAAACATAACCTCCTTGGCGGAGGTAATGAATATTCATTATACACTCAGTAGGCCTATATACACACTCAATATGAATGTACCTGTAGGTACTAGATCAGATGCTATGCTATGTTTACAGATGCCAATTTCTAAATACAAAAAAAGGAAAGAGGGAAAGGGGGCAGGCCTAGGCCACCAGATTGACTAGAACTGGCCGAGAATGGAGGGATAATGGATACTATATCAGACTGCAAACATTGAACTGCAATTTGGGGCACGTTTTGGTTATTTCCTCTTATTTCTACCCATTGTTTATGAATTGTTCACAACATTATGCAGAATGGATTCACATTGAGTGTTGCTTCAAAATGGTCTAGCTGATATCACAGAATTATTGACTTGGAATTGCAATGCGTTGATACAGTGATCCCATTATGTTTTTGTTGTTGTAGTAGTAGGCTATATTTTGTCTTTCCCATCAGAATGGGCAAACACTGTTCTGGTGAAAGCATGGTGCGCATTGCTTGCAGTTGTATTTCTGACATTTAAACTAGTTGGTTATTTTGTATGTTTTTCACTATTCGTCCTGTTACAAATAACTTGTTGATGTTTACAAACAGGGTGCGGTAGTCTACCTCTTGTATTCTACCGTTTTGAAAACCTATGGCTACCGGTACTTTTTTGCTTCTCGATGTGCGGTGCCAGGCACACGCTTACCATTGATTTAAAAAACGTCCCCGATTCCTACACGCACTCATGTTCTATCCTACAAGCTGACACGACGCAAGCAGACACGACACAGTCAGACATACGTCTATATAACAAAAGTAGCACACTTTCCCAAGCTTGTCGCGCAACTTTCCACTCGAATCAAGACAAATCACCCACCTATCAGTCCTGAGTGCGCAGTGCGCAAATAACTGAACTCAAACGAAGCGTATAGTCCGAGAAGATGGGCACAGACGTTGAGCCACTCAAAAACGAGCACACACAACTGTTGCTGCACACTATTCCAGTTAGCAAAAATAGCATCACAGAGTAGCCTACAACAAGCCTTGAAAGTGAAACAAACACCGAAACGGCAATTATTGACCACCCATGAGAAAAACTGCTTCCCAGAACAAGACGTGGCATAAAATATTGGCTCTGCCAGGGATAGCCTCCGTGACCCCTGTAAAATGCAACCCATTTTCAACTTATTTCTTAAATATATCGGCAACAACAAAGTTAATATGCTATGATTACAGGTGAGACTGTAAATTATCCGTTGTCAGAAAGACAACTACAGCTAGTTCTACACGTAGCCAGTCAAACGCGCTAAACTTTGAGGATGAAAAGCATGTTATTACGCATGGTATATTCTAGCTAGCTGCCAATGATAGCCGTCCCATTGGGGCTATGAATAATGTTAGTAAAAGTCACAATGCTTAAAAGAAAAACCCTTCATGAAAAGGACATCATGCGCAGTCGAAGTAAACTATTCTTTTTTTTCTAACTATCCGCCACGGCAGGTGCAATGATAATGGAAACATACGTGTCCTACCTTTTTCCAGCTATGCATTCCATGCGCATTATTAGCCCATATTGGAATATCAGTCCAACCCGTTTAATGATTGTCATTGCACTTTAAAGACATAGTATTACACTTATTTTCTTTTCTGCGATCAGCAACAATGTTTGCTATTTGATTTTTTAATCTCTCGCGCTGCGCCGCAACCGAATTGTTGACCGCTGGTGTACTTTTTTTTTGGAACACGGAAGACCAGGGGATGGCTCAAAACTACTGAGTGAATCTGTTGTATGACACAACCGGTGCTGGAGTATAAAACTAAATCCGTGCACCAAACACACCTCTCGTCCCCCTCTCATGGCCAGGAGTGCTCTCGATTTGAGTTCAGTTGGAAAGTAAAAATTGTAAATTAATTGACATGAATTATAAAGGACGGAAATCCGTCCAAACGAAAATCCAGTTGACGGAAATCCGTCATAGCGACGGAAAACTTTAATCCCTGTGTTAGTAATAATTGTGACCCAAACTTATACTCTTATTTGGAGGGTTTTTTGTCACAAAACCTGACGGTGGTGATGATGTAGTTCACAAAAAAGCATGTGTTTTACATGTTTTTAACAAGTTTTAAAATATGCTTCCAATTAGTATCTACAATTATGTTGAATTGTAAAAGTAATTCACTTAAATACAGTAAACATATTTTTTTACTTCTAATTCTGTCTGACACTGGTGACAAAACCAAGAGCGAGCCCATTTTATGAAAAATTTAAAACATGGGGAGCTTGGCCAATACATTCACTGCACAGCCAAGACCTTCATCTATGAGAATACACTTCTATTTAACAACTTAAAACCTGTTTATGCCACATTTTCAATAATCTAGGCCTACTTCCTAGAGTATGTAACAAATGAAGAAAAAACACACGCACAAACATACTGTGCACACACAAAAATAAAGTGTTTATGCTAGATGTCATTGACTTGAGAGGGCTATTTATTTAGCTAAATGTAGGTAATAATTAGGTCACTTTCACCACCTTCAGATTACTGTCACCACCGTCAGTTCTTAAGTCACCACCGTAAGAAGGAGTTTTGGACATTTTAAAAGAATGTGCTTACAAAATTTTCCTTTGGAGTTGTTGAATTATCAAAGTAATAGCAAATTTAAGCCTACACGAATATTTGTGAAATTACAAAAAAATGTTTGATCTATTTAGGCATTAAGTAAGCATTGTCTAACAGCACATATGTTTAAATAAGAACACATGAAGCAGTATTAAAATAGAATGAAAGTGAATTTTCAACATTTAAAGGTGTATGTGTGAACTGAAAAACACACACAATCACTTAAAAACTCCAGATACATATGCAACCAAATCAATACACTTTTTATTGCTTTTAATTGTGTCTGACGGTGTTGACAAAAAACAAGGTATGATCGGAGAAAAACCTGATTTCTGAAAAAAATTCAAAATGGGGAGATTGGCCTTGTGCATTTCTGAAAAGCCAAGACCTTTGTCTACGAGGATATACCATATTATTTTGTAATTCACTTTGTTTTTTTCTTTCAAGATTACAACCTGTTTTAGCCACTTTATCAAGAATCAGTGACGTGCATTTGCGCGGGACAATCTGGGGGTTCAACTTGTCAATCACTTGGTGTCAAACATTGGAATATTGCAATACAAACTGGACAGGGGCGGGTCATGTCTGATAATATTTTATTTAGATTACGTTTCAATTCAAAGCTGTGATATTATTTGTTTAGTTAGTGTGAGAACGCGCTTGCTACCTCTCACAGGATGTGTCTTGGGTGGAGTGAAATAGAGCGGTCACAGCGATCTGTTACACTTCAGCAGCGAAGCTCATGCTTGCACAGCAGGTTAACGCAAAGCCTTCTCAATCACCTTTGCTCCCATTACTCTTAAATACACACACTTGTGAGGGCCAGACAATTTTTTACTAATTTATTTACGAACTACCTATGCTGCGCAGTGCAAATACATTAATCAAGTAAAGTATAACACAACATTGCCCATAGGCACTACGCATCCGTAGTCTTCACAAATAATAAACTTGATGCTCAACATTCCCATTCATTTCCTCTGCCCAAAGTGGTGTTCTGCCACTCAAGTATGCGCACTCCCGGCGATAGGCCATGACCGACGCTGCAGAGGACAGTAGCCTATTTCCTGTGCGTGCTCACTCGCAGTACCGACAGTTAAAACACAAATTTGTTCATGAATTCACCGTTTGTGAATTTTTAAAATAAAGGGGATACAGATTTCACTTTCTCACAGTTGGTTTCAATCATTAGTGAATTCGGTACTGTTAACTATTTTTCACATTTCATTATTGGGGTGTTTATGCTGTCCTCAACTTTATGATTGGGGGATCAAAAAGGTCTGTGCACAGGTGATTGAGAAGCAGCTAGTGTATGCCTACGGTGAAGAATATTGTGTTACTATGGCATGCCGTGGCATTATATTATATTATTGTGCTGCCCCAACAGGTGATCGAGAAGCAGCTTCGCATGATGGAGCAGCTTGGGACCCAGGTCCGGGTACGTCTGAATGCCTCCTCCACACAGCTACCTCGCTCTTCCACACACTTACTACACTAGAGCCTACTTCACTCTCTTTCTCACACACTTTCTCTATTTGCTCTCTGAAGCACATAGGCTTACTGTGTGTGTGTGTGTGTGTGTGTGTGTGTGTGTGTGTGTGTGTGTGTGTGTGTGTGTGTGTGTGTGTGTGTGTGTGTGTGTGTGTGTGTGTGTGTGTTTGTGTGTGTGTGTGTGTGTAGAAACTGGAGGAGCAGGTGGGTCTGGAGGAGAGCAGCAGCCAGGCACTCAGAGAGGAGGTGATGGCCAAGGAGCAGTGTCTACTGCAGCTACGCACCGCCATGAAGGAGGTAGCTCACACATACGCACGCACACACACACACACACACACACACACAGGCAGTGTCTACTGCAGCTGCGCACCACCATGAAGGAGGTCACACACACACACACACACACACACAGGAGCAGTGTGTTGAGCAGCTTTGGCAAAGAACGGTGTGGAGTTGAACTTGTACGTCATCCACTACCACCATAGACAGGCTTGGGTGACCTTGTTATCTGGGTTGGATGGTAGTGGACTCACATGGATCGTGTACATAACCATACACAAAATAAAAACAATTACGATTCATATTTTTCATATTCATATATAACGGTTACTCTCAACACCTTAATCGAGTTTCTGCCCTTCTAGTCATAAAGTAACTTATCTTATGAAGGCAACTTAGCCAA
This sequence comes from Engraulis encrasicolus, assembly GCF_034702125.1. Taxonomy (NCBI): domain Eukaryota; kingdom Metazoa; phylum Chordata; class Actinopteri; order Clupeiformes; family Engraulidae; genus Engraulis; species Engraulis encrasicolus. The sequence goes on from NC_085861.1 coordinate 37,215,787, forward strand.
ATTCTTAAATGCATGTAAACATTTAAAAAGGGATTATTCCGTTCCGTTTTTGTTGACTGTATTTGTTTTTCTGTGACCACGTAAACACAAGCTCACTGCCTGGTTATGTTCTATATACTGTCACTGGTAGTAGACCATGTGGTCTCTGGCCTCTGTATTTATCCCACAGTGTGTTCTCCACAGCAGTCGTATAGAGCAATAACCACACAGACACACACACAGACACACACACACACACACACACACACACACACACACACACACACACGGACACACACACGGACACACACACGGACACACAGACGGACACACAGACGGACACACAGACGGACACACAGACGGACACACACACAGACACACACACAGGCACACACACAGGCACACACACACACACAGACACACACACACACACAGACACACACACAGACAGACACACACACAGACAGACACACACACACAGACAGACACACACACACAGACACACACACACACAGACACACACACACACAGACACACACACACACAGACACACACACACACAGACACACACACACACACAGACACACACACACACAGACACACACACACACAGACACACACACAGACACACACACAGACACACACACAGACACACACACAGACACACACACACACACTCAGGAGCAGTTGGTATTAGGAAAAGCCTACTGTAAGTAAGACTCTTCTCCCAAAGGTGCTCTAGCTTGGTGCTTCGCGGCATAGCCATACAGTAGGTGATCCCTTGCCACAGTGCATTTATTTATAGGCACACTGCAGTGGCTGCAGATTCATTTTCACTCTCCTCCATTCTCACCCAGAGCTAGCCAGCGCGCTAGCCAGTCTTACACGCACACCATGTTCATGTTGACACACCAGTCACTCGTCACACGTGTGTGCTTGAGCGCGAGCACACACACGCACACACACACACACACACACACACACACACACACACACACACACACACACACACACACACACACACACACACACACACACACACACACACACACACACACACACACACACACCTCTGTCTGTCTGTCTGTCTCTCACTCTTCTCCACTCCACTGCTGACAGCCTGAGATCTGCAGACTAGCTGCCAGTCATCATTGTGCCACACTACGTGCCCTCTCCTCTTCAGCTCTGCACTTTCACCAGCGACTGCAATCACACATCTTTTACTCTCTGCTGGGAGTTTTTTTTTTCCCCTTCTTTTCTATCGCTGTAGTTCAGTATTTGCTATATGTGTATGTCTGAGCTTGATGTGAATAAGACGTATTGCTGAGAGGTATATTTGTTATACTGTAAAATGAAGCAATGTTTTTTTCTCCTCTCCTCTCCTCTCCTCTCCTCCAGCTCTCGGTCCAGAATCAGGACCTGTTGGACCAGACCCTGACACTGCAGGAGCGTCTGGAGGATGCTGAGCGTGCCGGCTTTGGGCCGGAGGCGGGCCGCGTGTCGCGAGGACCCCCCCAGGCGGCCGCTGCTCGTCTGACGCAGCGTCTGCACGGCGAGATGTCCGCCTGCCTGTCTGACCTGCGCTCCCTCTGCAGCGTCCTGACCCAGAGATCACAAGGACAGGACCCTAACCTGTCACTGCTACTGGGCATGGCCTGTAAGACACACACACACACACACACACACACACACACACACACACACACACACACACACACACACACACACACACACAATCACACACAGAGCTCCATATTTCCTCTGATACTATCTAGTTGACGTATGACCCTAATGTTCGGTACTCTCTGTCTGCCTCTCTCTCTCTCTCTCTCTCTCTCTCTCTCTCTCTCTCTCTCCCCTCAGCGCCCCCTCCTCTGGCGTCTGCGTGTGAGGACTGGCTGAGTTCGGAGGTTCTCCAGAGGAAGTTGGTGGAGGCCCAGCAGCTGCGCCGAGACGTGGAGACACTACGCACCACCATCTCCGACCGCTACGCACAGGACATGGGGGACAACTGCATCACGCAGTGACGTTATGGGGACAACAGTGACACAGTGACGCAGGACAACGTACAGTAGTAGCACACTATCACAGGACAACTTGGGATTCTATGCACCAACATCTCCGACCATTATGCTCAGGACTTGGGGGACAACGGTGTCACTCAGTGACAATATAGGGACAACGCAGTGACGGCTACATGGGACGATTCAGTAACACACTAACAACAGGACAACTTGAGATGCAATGCTACACTCAGTGATATCTGGACAATGCAGTGTCACAGAGACATGGATCACACGCATAGTAACACACTACCATAATACATACTACAACAGATGTGGGGAGCTACCTAAGCAATATTATCTCCAACCACTGCCCTCAGGACATGGGGGACTACTGGCGTCACACAGGGACACAGAACAATGCAGTGACACACTACCACCGAGACGCAGTGACCTAGGACACACTGCATTTGCACCCTGCCATGGGACATCACACGCTGACAACTGCATCACACAATGATGGTGACAAAAGGACACATAGGCGACACACTACCATAGATCAAATGCATTTCTCATTACTCTGTGAGACACTAATAAAGGACAATATAGTGAGCACCCTCTCTGACTGCTATGCACAGGACATGAGGGACAACCACAGTACATGGTGACACAGTAACATAGGTCAAATGGGGATGAATGCATCAGCCAATCAACTACCAGACATGTAGAACATGCAACCACAGGACAAGTGCCTCATCCAATCCCCTGCCAACGTAGGACATGGTGGGCAGCTGCATCAGCCAATCACCTAATGCAGAAACCCAGTCATAGGCCTAATTCCTCTGCACCGTCGTGCCTGACTGAACAGAACTCGTAACATGGAGTGAGGCAGACGCATACACTCTCAGACAAATATATACAATCATACATACACAACCAAGTATACATGCATGCACATAGGCACGTACACACACACACACACACACACACACACACACACACACACACACACACACACACACACACACACACACACACACACACACAGCTCCTGTCTGTGCCTCCTTAAGCGGTCAAAATGACTTTTATTTTGTTTTAAGTTTGTGGTTGACAATCAACTGGAAATGCCTGGATGCCGATGAACTAGTTCAATAAGCTGCTAATGCCACTGTTAAGCATGTGTGTCATGGAGCAGGTGGTTTAGAGACCCTATGCTCGTTTGCTCTCTCTCTCTCGCTCTCTCTCTCTCTCTCTCTCTCTCTCTCTCTTATCACACAGTGGTAAGACGTCAGACAGGTGCCTTCTTTTCACTCGTGTCCTCTTGTTCAACATGATGCATCAGAATAATGCTCAGCAGAGTAATGACTAACATGAAATGTGTGTGTGTGTGTGTGTGTTAGTTAATGTTTTTATACATCATTTCAGATGTTGGTTGTAAAGAGTTGGCCCTCTCGTTTGTGAAACAAACACACAAACAACCTTAACATTCCCCTCATCGATAGATGAACTAAGTTTTGAATTGTTTTTGACTTGTGTGTTTTGTTTCGTGTTGGTGTGTTTGTGCTTAGTGTTTTGTAGAGCAGCATTTGAGAGTTTGTGCTAAGTGTTTGGTAGAGCAGTATTTCTTGGGTGTTGTGGTGTTCAGTATTTAAGCTTCCTGTCAGATGGATGAGCTCTCGAGTGTCTCGAGTCTAACTTTGTTGCGCTCATCGAGCCACCACAGCAGTGTTATCCAAGCACCCAAAATACCAGCAGCCATAGTGTGTGTGTGTGTGTGTGTGTGTGTGTGTGTGTAGACCAATATAGTGCTCCAGCAGTCTTCTGACACACACAAATAACTATCTACTGGTATTTATTATATGGTTGTGACGTCATCTGTCGAATGCTCCATTCATTTCAACGGGGCTCCCCAACGTTCGGACGTCTGTTATTTTTCGATAACGGACGGGTTGGTCTATAACAGACCGCTGTCAATGGCAACAAGACTTTTCACTGCTAAAGCGACTTTTCATCAAGACTCTAATCAGCTGCTGTGATAGACAGCACCCGTTGTCCTGGCTACCGCTGTCAATGGCAACAAGACGTTCACTGCTAAAGCCACTGGCTTGTATACAAGTCAGTGGCTAAAGCGAATGTTTCATATCACTCCGCAGGGGGTCCGGTCTTTTGTCACTCTAATCAGCTGCTGTGATAGACAACACCTGTTGTCCTGGCTAGCCTACCTAGCTGTTGCCTAGCGGTGTTCCACAACGGAACTGTTTTGTTTTGCGCAGCAACAATCTTAACATTAAATAGGTCTAAAGAAATGACCCCGCATGTGTGAATCATTTAAGTATATCCATATAATAAGCGGGTTAACTTTCGGCGAGTCGGTCGCTTTGTGGAATAGCAGCACTTCAGAGAGAACAAGACCCCTCCGCTCCGCGTCGGGGTCTAAAGATTCTCTCTGTCGTGCTGCTATTCCACGGTAGCGACCTTCTCGCCGAACGTTAACCCTTACATAACAACTTGGCTTCAGGGGATGGTGTGAAAGATTTGCCTTTATGTCATTGCACAACTACATCACTACTCACCAAAGGGAATTTGCGTGCCTTACTTTGTTGCCTGACACTACTATGAATAAGCACCATATGAGCTAGAGTTGTGTAATTGTACCAGTGAGACTCCTGAAAAGAAACGCTAATGTGGTTCTTTGTGGCACAAAAGGCCCTCAGCACAGCGGTTACAAGGAAAGCAGGCGTGCGTGCGTGTGTGCGTGCGCGTCGATAGGCGATGGCTTTTTTCCGTAAAGGAAACGCAGCAGAACTCCTTGTCCACCGTGAAGAAGTTGGAAGCCAATATTATCTCTCGTCTTTTTTTGATGCCTCCATTACTGCGTCCCCCCACTCCCTTTCTTCATGTCACGCATTTGCATTTCTGTAGCGACTGCTGACCTCTGTTGGGCGTGCTCCATTTAGTGTTGAAGCAGACTGTAGCCATTCTGCTCTGCCAGAGGGTTTACCATCTTTCTTGCCAAAATCTCTAATGTGGAGTCAAAGAGCTCGTTTTTGTTGGATTTTGTTGTACTGGTTTGCCTGTTCAGTAGGCCTACTGTACATAGTCAGCATATGGGCTAGTAGCAGGTGTGTGTGTGTGTGTGGTGTGTTACAAGCTAGTCGACGTGTCTTGTCTGTGATTTGAATGGCACCTAACTGAAGGGCTACGTAGATGTGAGGAGGTAATTTATTGATGACTGTGTCGAGGGACGTCAACGCATCTGACTTTCTTCCTGACTGCATAGACAATGTGTTTTGTGTGTGTGTGTGTGTGTGTGCGCGCGTGCGCGTGCGTCTGACTGGATGATAGAACACCTGCTCAAGAAAACATTTTAAAGCCATCTGTTTTTTGCAACACTAAAGATATCTATTTTTTTGTCTTAAAACTCACATATTTTAGAAATAAAAATGGTTTTCAATAATTTGTCATTCTCTGTTTCATTTTATTAATGTAAACAACATTGCAGAAAACACTCGTACCGAATGTCTTGTGTAAAATAGTCTTGCAGGATGTCTTGCAAAGTCTTGCAGCATGTAGTGTGCTTTTTCAGGGTTGTTGTTGCAGATCACTGCAGGTCGCACATTGTGTGTGTGTGTGTGTGTGTGTGTGTGTGTGTGTGTGTGTGTGTGTGTGTGTGTGTGTGTGTGTGTGTGTGTTCATCGAGGCTGCAGCAGGAGGGTAGCGCTGGGCGTGAGGCCGCACTCTGCCAGTGTTTGGGCATCGTTGTCGTAGCGACGCCGTGGATACACACTGATGATGTCATATGCTGCAGAATTTCTGCACCTGCTCATCACCGTCAAATACAAGAGAAATGTTAAACTGTCAGAATCTAGAATGCCACTCTTGAGGCACATCTGTGAATTAAACAAGACAAATGCTTTACATGTCAAATCCGAATTCAGAGTACCACACTACAGTACACTAACTGGGAACAGGCAGCAGGCGTGGAAAGCAGTGTAACGAAGTAATTGACTTATTGTAGGTGCACTGTGTAATATTTTTAGTAGTTTATTTCCAGAATGCTGCCCATTCACAAATGTCACCTATCTCACAAAATACCACCACCATGAAATTCTAAGTATTCCTTTCGACTCGGAAAAGGGGGATATTCTCCATGTCCGCCATGTTGAATTCCCAGAAATAGACATCTTTAGCTGCAAAATTTACTGTACTTTGGTCATACTAGTAAACATTAGTTTATTACTTAGTAAATATTCATGAAAGATTAAATTTGGCAATAGCCAGCGGTTTCAATGAGCAGTGTATATATAGGTTTTTCGTTTACAAACATTTGTGTTGTGATGAGGGGGTAAGATGGTAAGCAGGCAATTACGTGCGCTCATTTTTTTGACTAACACCAGTTTCCAACAATCAGAGGTTGAACAGTGAGCATCCAGGGTCGCGCAGCCAGAGATTGTTAAACGGTAAAACGGGTTTGCAATTATTTTGGTGTTAGGGCCACATTGATTGTAGAATATGGATCGTAGGGCCAGATGTCGCAGGCAACATGCCTGTGCCGATAATGAGAAATACTGCAATACGCGCTGCGCCCCCCACATTTGGGCTTGCATGCCCATGGGGACCCAGGTTTGAGTCCGGCCTGGGTCATGTCCCAATCCTGCCCCATCTCTCTCCCCTTACTCGCTTCCTGTCACAATCTCCATATCCTATCAATAAAGGCACAAAAGCCCTTAAAATACATAATTAAAAGAAATACTGCCATGTAAACTGACATAACCTGTTGGCTATTTCACTCTTGCACATTGCAATATTTAGATGTGACCTTGTGGACTTCACTATCACTTAGGAGGAAAAGCCATTTCCTCATTTTTATTGTGAAGGCATTGGTGGGTAAACTCCCATCATATATCAACTGTCTGGTGTCACGCCAAACCAGTTCCTATGGCACTAGGTCAGGAAATAAAATTATCTTAAATATTCCTACAGTGCGTACTGAATTAGGTAAGACTTCTTTTAGTTCATATGCCCCACATGTTTGGAATAACCTCCAAAACACATTAAGCTTGGCATCTGTGCCCTCTGTAGAGAGTTTTAAAAATCTTTTAAAAACAACTTTAGTAGAGGAGTGTCACTGTTTTTAAACTCAGTTTTACAGAGGTTTTGTGTGTGTGTGTTTTTTATGTCAGATTTTATTAGTTTGTTAGTTCTTACTGTTTAGTCCTTGATGGTCTTACTTGTTAGTCTTGTCCAGTGTCTTTTTTGTTTGCCCCTATGTCTGATATGTCTTATATCCTTACGTGTGCTTTTTTTTTTTTATCTGTTTTTTACGTCATAATATGCATGTGCCTCCACTGTCTTAATGCCGTCTTGGCCAGGACTCCCTGGAAGAAGAGGTTTCTACCTCAATGGGACCTTCCTGGTAAAAAAATAAAATAAAATTAATATCACACTTGCAACACTCTTTGCTTTTTTAAGAATGTTAGGCGTGTGAGTATGATACTTTGGATTTGAAAGGCTCTGTGGGCCAGATGAAATGGCTCAGGGCCTGAATTTGCCCACCTCTGCGGTAAACCCATGTGTAGTTGTAGCACCTACTCAGACCTTCATCCTACACCGTGCACCTATAAAGAGCAAGTGGTGACAGCTGAAAAAGCGGTTCTATTGTTGAGGGCGTCAGAGGAGAAGTTGAACTTCAGCAAATTATATGTAATGAGCTATGAAGCCGCAGGCAATGGAATGTCTACATTTTTCTCTAGCTTCGGTTGGTCGCTCTCCCTGATCGAACGTTAAACGTTGAATCTTTCGTCCCTGATCTGTGAAGTCCAGGCGGCAAATGATCCAGAGGCCGGATTCGAACCCGGGTCGCTGGTGTAGTAACATAGTAGTGCCCTAACGTTTGGACATAGTAGGTCCAAAGAATTCTGCTGCTTTCAACACCTGCTATCAGTTCCTACAGTAACAATGTAGGACATTTTCAGATTTACTATACATTGGGTACACATAACTGAAAAACACTACCTAAGAAGAAAGCCTCCAAATTGGATCCAACCAGCACAGCATCAGGTATATTGCACATTGCTCTATAGTTACCAGTTGACCAGTTACTTGTGTTGGAGGGAAACTATGGCAAGTTTGTTTTTCTATTTCTCCTTTTACTTTGGCCACCTACTGTGCATGCCACTCCACAACTCACCTGTGATTGTCCAGGTACTTCCGCAGCTCTCCTATCGTCTGCGTGGCCTCCATCTTCAAAATGAACGTTTTCTCTCCGTCCTCCGACTTCACTCTCAGGGTGCTGATGTCAGCAGCTGTCTCGTTTGGGCTTCCACCGCCCTCGTCCAGCCTTAACAGCGGAGGAGAGCAGAGGGACACATGGGAGGTAGTGAGGGGGAAAAAAAACGAACTAAACTACATACGTATATATATAGTGAAATAAGCTAGGCTAGGGATGAAAAAATCAACAGTCCTGATATCACAGACAAGAGCACCAGAGAGCAGTGTGTGTGTGTGTGTTCGTGTGTTCGTGTGTGTGTGTGTTCGTGTGTGTGTTTTTGTGTGTGTGTTTTTTTGTGTTCATGTGTGTCTGTGTGTGTGTTTGTGTTCGTGTGTGTGTGTGTGTGTGTGTTTTTGTGTGTGTGTTTTTGTGTTCGTGTGTGTGTGTGTGTGTTTTTGTGTTCGTGTGTGTGTGTGTGTTTTTGTGTGTGTGTGTGTTTTTGTGTGTGTGTGTGTTTTTGTGTGTGTGTGTGTGTGTGTGTGTGTGTGTGTGTGTGTGTGTGTGTGTGTGTGTGTGTGTGTGTTCACCTCTTCCTGAGGTCCTGCAGTGCTGGGGTGTCTATCAGTGTCACAGAGTGAGAGTGCTCCAGGTCTCCACCAGACTCCTACACAAACACACAGATCACACAGAGACTCTTCAACACATGCACCCCATATACTACAAACACACAGACACTTAAACACCTCATATACTACAAACAGATCCCGGGCCGCAGAGACATTAAGGGTACCGCTAAGGGTGTTCTTGGGCCTTGGGCACACTTCAAGGGATAGGTGGGAAAATGTACAAATGTATGTTACAACCTGTTACATGATGGTGAAGGAAGAGATATAGGGCATGGCTGAGGGGGAAAACTGGGGTCAGGGAAACCCCATCACTGTCGTGATAAAGTGAAAGCATGAACGCCCCTTGGTAAACTCCAACTCCCATTGTCATTGTGACACAGCACTCCACAGCACGTGAACACTGCACACAAGTGAACACTGCACACAAGGAAATTGCATTTATGCCTCACCCGAGCAAGGGGGCAGCCCTCAATGGTGCCCCAAGGGAGCAGTACGGCAAGACGGTACCAGGTACCACAGTCATGGAGAGGATGGGGGAGAGCACTGCGGGTCATTCCATCCCACTTCTACACTGAAACACTGAGTGCCATTACCTGTAGGTGGTCCCTTATGGAGCCTCGGATGTCGATGACCTTTCCAGCCTTGATGACGCTCTTTGGCAGCCTCGTCAGGAAGCGCTCTGTGGACTCGGCCCTGCCTGGGGACTCCTCTGTGGAGAGGGCCTTGCCAAGAGAGCGCTCTGTGGAGTCAGCCTTGCCTGGAACAGTTAACAGTACCATTCAACCATTTTGGTTAAGGAAGCGTTGTGTTGTACAGGTTTTCCCTATTGCATATTATCATAGGTGCCTGCTTCAGGCTCTAGAGGATATAGAATAACTACACTCTGATTTCCATGGTTCTGTGTCTCATGTCGTGCACTTGTGTTAGTGGATTGACGGTTAGTGCATAGTGCACTGAGGTATTTAGTGCATAGTGGAAAAGTTTGAGCACTATGCACTGTGCCCTCACTGGAAATGACGGCTGAGCATAGCATTAGCTCGCCAAAATATCGGTTGGCTATTGTTTACATTGCACAGCGTATCGTGCTTGTATTTACTGTACATTTTCTTCACCCCAACTGGCAACTATCTTGCATACAATACTTGGTTTGGCATGAAAAGGTTTGTGTCTCTGCCACATTACTTACAGAATTAGGAGACTGTTGACCATACTCTTCTACTGAACAGAGCGCCACGGTTCTTCCGTTTCATTAACAACATGACGGCCGTTTAGTGCATGCAGTGTCCATCGTTCAAGCACTGCGCCTTTAGCCATTATTAGGGCATCATCCGGGCACTTTCCGTGCACTGAATTTACTGAAATTTTCAGCGTGAACGCCCTACGTACTGAAACGTAGTGCCCGAAGTGCTCAAGTGCATGATATGAGACACAGCATCAGTGTCCATCCATCCATCCATCCATCCATCCATCCATCCATCCATCCATCTATTCATCCATTCTCACCTGGCTTGCAGTTGGTCCTTTGGTCTGAGAGTGCAGGGTTTTGCTCTGCGCCTTGATTGGCTCCTTCTGACACCATGTGACCTCTGCCAGGGAAGTCCTGCCTCCTCCCCTTGTACTCCTGCTCTCTCCTGTCCAGCAGCTGTCACCAGGGGAACAGAACAGGAGGCAGATGAAATAGCAGTGAGGACAAGGACATAGGACTGCAGGCAGGCAGGCAGGGGGCACTATGACTGCTCATTCCCAGGTAACACACACACACACACACACACACACACACACACACACACACACACACACACACACACACACACACACACACACACACACACACACACACACACACACACACTGTATACATACACGCACAGGTATAATTCAATGTAGCAGGCAGGTAGGGACACAACTGCATGTTTAGAAAAAAACACACCCAAAGGTGTGAGGTTGCCATGCAGGTGAAAGGGGACCCCGGTAGGAAAGTGGCACTACACACACACACACACACACACACACACACACACACACACACACACACACACACACACACACACACACACACACACACACACACACACACACACACAGAGCCGTGCTCACCTGAAAGGGCACCCCATCAGGAAACCGCTCCTGCAGTTCTGAGGGGAAGTAACCATCCATCAGGTCCTGCATGCATTGCTGTGGGGGCACACAGACTACATTCATTTCTATGGGGGCACACAGACTACATTCATTTCTATGGGGGCACACAGACTATATGCTTTTGTATAGGGGCATACAGACTATAAGACTATGTACTTTTACCATGCAAACACACTGCCGGCGTTGAACGTGTGGAAAGATGCATAAGTAATTGACTTTGTATGGGAGAGGAGGCGGCAGAAGCGAAAAAAGCAGCAAACGCGTTTCTAGAGGCGAGGGTGTCAAAAGCGTCAAAACCCGAGGGCGTCAAAAGTTGAACTTCATCTAAAAATATGTAATGAGCTCGGCGGCAGCCAATGGAATGTTCACATTTTCCTAAACACGAGCTTCGGTTGGTCGAGATTACTGGTCAAACGCTTCAGGTTGAATCATTTGGCCGCGTTCAACGCCCCTGACCTGTGCTTTCCAGGCAGGAGTCAGCAGCGTTGTAGCTCTTTCAACGCCGGCGGTGTGATCGCAGCATTAAGAGCTCGAAAGAAAGGAAAGTGCTTCATAAAATGTAATCCATTGCCATCCATTATATGCATTTCTATAGGAGAACATGGACAACATTCGTTTCATTGAACATGAGCATGTGTGAGGGAAAAGAGTACTGCACATGTGGTGGGAATGTTTTTACGTTGTGTGTTTACTTCAACTGCAATATGTGTCTGAGTGGTGGGGCCACAGTAAGGTGTGAAAGGCCTGTTGAGGATGAGGATGCTGGAGGGGATAGGGTACTGCTAGTGTAGCCAGGCCACGCCCTCCTAGTGATGCAACACCTTCAGCATAGCATTAGCTCGCCAAAATATCGGTTGGCTATTGTTTACATTGCACAGCGTATCGTGCTTGTATTTACTGTACATTTTCTTCACCCCAACTGGCAACTATCTTGCATACAATACTTGGTTTGGCATGAAAAGGTTTGTGTCTCTGCCACATTACTTACAGAATTAGGAGACTGTTGACCATACTCTTCTACTGAACAGAGCGCCACGGTTCTTCCGTTTCATTAACAACATGACGGCCGTTTAGTGCATGCAGTGTCCATTCGTTTCATTGAACATGAGCATGTGTGAGGGAAAAGAGTACTGCACATGTGGTGGGAATGTTTTTACGTTGTGTGTTTACTTCAATTGCAATATGTGTCTGAGTGGTGGGGCCACAGTACGGTGTGAAAGGCCTGTTGAGGATGAGGATGCTGGAGGGGATAGGGTACTGCTAGTGTAGCCAGGCCACGCCCTCCTAGTGATGCAACACCTTCAGCGTTGCTTCTAGTCAGGCCAAGAGCAATGTAAATATCGTTTCTGATCTCCAGAAAAATCGGGGACGCCACCTACTTTGTCGGAAACCAGTCAACCAGTAAACCAGTAGCAAACCTAGGGAGGCGGCTCAACCATGTCGTTTGGGAAACGTTAATTGTTATGCTCTTGGTCAGACCAAGTCTCGAAGAGATTTGAAAGTCGATGATAATCAGGGTACTGCTAGTATTGAGAGTGTGTGTGTGTGTGTGTGTGTGTGTGTGTGTGTGTGTGTGTGTGTGTGTGTGTGTGTGTGTGTGTGTGTGTGTGTGTGTGTGTGTGTGTGTGAGAGAGAGTGTGTGTGTGAGTGAGTGTGTTACTGTGTATAAAACGAAGTGTTTCCTTCAGCTGTGATGTACCTGAGTGGTGGGGTCAGAGTACGGCCTGAAGGGCCCGTTGAACATGAGGATGCCATCTGCGTAGAGCTGCAGGGGCACAGGGCTGCGTCTGGCCAGCTGGGCACCGCCGGGCACCGCACGCACGTACGCCTCCCCCTCCCCCGCCAGCACGTTCAGCTCACGCACGCACTCCACCACCTGGTCAAAGTTCACCCGGAACGCCTCCACCTTGGACGAGGCTGCTGGAGGCACACATAGGAAGAGAGACAGAGGAACAGGAACGGACAGGAAAGAGTTAACATTTAAGGTAAGGTAAGGTAACTTTATTGATACCCGAAGGTAGATTTGTTTGCAGGTAAAAAGTAAAAGCAATGACACGCACTAAACAACAGTGACACGAGACAAGAAAAGGAGAAAAACAAAACAAGCATTGATAAACAGGCAGACAAATGATCCAGGCTGAGCAATGAAATTAATAATATAATAAATCTTTCTTAGATTTGGTTAATTGTACAGCTCAACTGCAGATGTCTGGTCTCTGCTAATCAAAGCTCAATCATATGATGACAGCATTGCTATGACATTATGGACAGTCTGGTAACACTTTATTTTAGGGATACATCTATTAGCACTAATACATGCAATGTTAATATCTGCATAAGTACCTTGTAAGGCATGTACTAAGCAAATGCTAAGGCCTACTAGGTCCTTACTACGGTTAAATTGGTAATAAATCCCTTATTGTGCATGAACAAGACATTTGCGAATACATGCCTAACAAATGTTTGATTTTGCTTTGTACATGCCTTACAAATTATTTATACAGGAACATTGTATGTATTAGTGCTAATAGATGTATCCCTAAAATAAAGTGTTACCGACAGTCTTGAGTAACAAATTAAGACTTGGTCAGGAGGCCAACATGCTTTTAATAGAGCAGGGGTGGGGAACCTATGTCTCGAGGGCAGTTTGCGGCCCTTGATGCCGTTTTATCCGGCCCCTGATATAGTCTATATCATCTTCACATGAAATATGATATATTTTGTAAAAGAATCTTAAAAAGTACATTTGCAATACAATTAAGCTATATTCAGGGGACCTAGAGAAGGTGGGGACTGTTTTAAATGTGGTTGCCTTCAATATAAGGCCTAAAGTGCAGGGGGAAATCCTGGTTTGTGTTCATAGTACGGCCCTCGGAGGACTTTTTTGGCCCTTGGAGAAATTTGAAGTGGCCCCTCGAATGAAAAAGGTTCCCCACTCCTGTAATAGAGGCTCTGCTTGAAGTACCAGACAGGAAAGGGTTAACTACAGTCAGGTTGAGGACACACAGAGAGAGAGAGAGTCAGCAGACAGCCAGGGCAGGAAAGGGTTAAGAATTACAGTTCAACTGTTACAGTAAGGACAGCAGTCTTGGCCAACGCATGAGGAAGCACAACTGCTCTACCGGCTAACCACAGACTATGGAGGTGGACTTGTATTGAAACTAGTGTAAATCCAGTTTGCTGTTACTGTTAACAACAGACTTGGCCCTGGGCTTGTGTTCAACATGGGTGTAAACTCAATTTCCCGTCCATTTTATTTTAAGATGCCTGTCAATTGTCATTAATTTACCCTACATAAAAGTGAAATCAGAGTAAAATCAAGCAGACAGCAATTAATAAGCCTAGGCAAAATACAATGAAGTCATTAAAGACTGTGTTAAACACTGGTGTTTCCTGTACCTGGTTGCCATATACACTTGGCTGTGAGTGACGACTTGTGTTATATTAAACACTAGTGTGAGCTCTGCTTACTGTGCCTAGTTTTCATATGCTTAGGTCTGGGAGTGGGCTTGTATTAAACACTGGTGTGAAGGGTTTTGCTGTACCTGGTTGCCATACACTTGGTAGTGACTGAGGGTTTTGCTGTACCTGGTTGCCATACATTTGGTAGTGAGAGAGGGTTTTGCTGTACCTGGTTGCCATCCACTTGTCTCTGGGTCATCCTCCTCAGTGTTGGCCTGGTCAGGATCAGCTGCAGCAGCTGTATTAGCGTCTCCCACCCAGATCATGCCATAGTCACCCAGGAATTTCTGTAATGGAGAAATAAAATGTGTAATCTATCACAATGAATGCATTTTTCTGTTGTGTTACAGTATGTCTTTGTCATAAAAAGCTGCATATTGGATTTGTTTTTTAGTGGTGTGCAGGGGAACGGGATGGATTTATACCCAAATAGTATGAGTTCTTTATCTCGCCCTCTCTCTCCTTCACAATCACCACTCTGACTCTCTGTCTCTTGCGCACACTCTCCCTTTCTCTCCCCCTTTATCTCTCTCTTCATCTCTGCCCTATCTTTCTTTCTCTCTCTCTCTCTCTGTCTCTCTCTGTGTCTCCTCTTTCTTTCTCTCTCTCTCTCTCTCTCTCTCTCTCTCTCTCTCTCTCTCTCTCTCTCCTCCCTCAGCTCACCTCTATCTCCCACCCCATCATCATCATCATCATCATCATCATCATCATCATCATCATCATCATCATCATCATCATCATCCTCCTCCTCCTCCTCCTCCTCCTCC
>NC_085861.1:37235973-37310973 GCF_034702125.1 Engraulis encrasicolus
AAGTATTGGCCCAGTCACGATAACCAGTGTTCCAGCCGAGTTGACACTCAGCCGACAGTGCCGACATTCAGACAGAATCGGGCCGACTGTGCTTTCGAGGTTGTCTATTAGAGCAAATTAACTTTTGGGACACAGATTAAAATTTGACAGATTCTATAAACGATATTATAGGTTCTTTCAAAATAAAAGTTTACCCAAATCAGAAACCCTGGGTAGACAAAACTGTGAAAGCAGCACTTGCAACCCGTTCTGTTTCATACAAGGCTGGTATTTTATCAGGTGATATGTCAGGCTATAAAGATGAAGTTTATGGACCGCTATAGAGACAAAGTGGAAGCTGACTTTCAGGCTGGTGATCCTGCCAGCGTCTGGAAGGGCCTTCGGGTCACGATTGATCTTAAATCCAAGCCCAGCTCCATTGATAGCACTGAGCTCTCTTTTGCTGATGAGTTAAACACATTTTATGCATGTTTCGACCTTGCCAACCCCATGGCAGCTGTCACTGAAGAGTCTAGTGGAACCGGGACTCCTCCTTTCATTATCAGTGAGAGTGATGTGAGTGGAGTGTTCAGAGGCGTAAATGGAAGAAAGGCAACAGGCCCTGATCATATTCCGGGCAGGGTTCTGAAATCATGTGCTGATCAACTAGCCCCCCTATATGCTGAGATCTTTAATTTGTCACTTTCCCAAGCCGTTGTCCCATCTTGTTTTAAACACTCAATCATAGTTCCTGTGCCCAAGAACAGCAAGCCAGCAGGCCTGAATGACTATCGCCCAGTGGCCTTTACATCAGCGGTTATGAAGTGCTTTGAGAAGCTTGTGAAAAAATACATATGTCACACCCTGCCCAGTGCTTTCGATCCTCACCAATTTGCCTATAGAGCAAACAGAAGCAGGGACGATGCCATCTCAAGCCTTCTACATACCACACTGTCCCACCTGGATGAGGGGAGGGGAAATTATGTTAGAATGCTGTTCATAGATTACAGGCATTCAACACTATAATCCCCTTGCGCCTGGCTGACAAGATGAGGGGGCTGGGACCCAACACACAGTTGTGCAAGTGGGTGCTCAGCTTTCTCACTGATCGCCCTCAAGTGGTCAGAATAGGTGGAGGTGTCACTTCAAGCCAGCTGACCCTCAACATTGGCTCGCCCCAGGGTTGTGTTTTGAACCCAGTGCTCTATAACATCTACACGCATGACTGTACAACCACCAGCAGCTCAAATTCCATCTTAAAATTCGCTGACGACACCGTGGTGCTGGGTCTCATCTCAAACAACAACGAGACAGCCGACCTGAATGAGGTGGATGACCTAGCACTGTGGTGCCAGTCCAACAACCTGGCCCTGAATGTCAGCATGAAAGAAATGGTAGTGGACTTCAGGAAGATGCAGAGCAGGGCATACACACCACTTACCATCAGTGGGGAGCCTGTGGAGAGGGTCTCAAATTACAAGTAGGCTACCTGGGAGTACACCTGACTGAGGACCTCTCCTGGTCACTACACACTCAAAACCTGACAGAGAAATCCAGGCAGCGGCTGTACTTTCTCCGCCTACTGAGGAAGTTCAAGGTCTCAACTCCCATCCTGACCACCTTCTATTCATCAGCGGTG
The DNA here is from genome assembly GCF_034702125.1 of Engraulis encrasicolus. Lineage (NCBI taxonomy): Eukaryota > Metazoa > Chordata > Actinopteri > Clupeiformes > Engraulidae > Engraulis > Engraulis encrasicolus. Next base: position 37,237,592 of record NC_085861.1, read on the forward strand.
GAAAGTGTGCTGACAGGCTGTTTTACGGCCTGGTTTGGAAGCTGCACACAATAACAACAGAAGGACCTACAGAGAGTGGTGCGCACCAAAGCCAACCTTCCAGGACTCTTGGGTCTTTACATTAAGAGGGTGGGAGCCAGGGCTAGGAAAATTATGCAGGCTGTCTCACACCCCAACTCTTACATGTTCACCCTACTTACAGTAAGTCCTGCAGACGACTCAGAACCATCCAGGCCAGTACAGAAAGAATGAGGAAAAGTTTTTTACCCCCAGTCAGTGCAACTGGTGAACCGAGACTTTTTTAAATGATCATTTTTTTGTTTTTCTATTACTTATTTCTCATCTCTTATTTCCTTTAATTGACTTCTTTAGCTGATGACCCCGACATCATTTCACTACAATACCATGTATGTGACAAATAAAATTACTTGAACTTGAACTTGAACTTGAACACCTTTAGTTGATTTGTTTGATATGCCCCATTAGCCTACTCCAATTTGTTTTTTTCTCCGATTCTTACATCTGATTAGGCTACTAGCTTATTGTTTCAAGCAGTGTTATTTTTTTATTCCTTTTCATTTATTGCTTAAATGGTCCACCATTTCCCTTTTTGTCTTTTTCATCTGTACATTTTACCAACTTGAGCCTATCTGTATTATTAGCCTATTTCTAGTTTTCCATTCATGGGAAAAATGAGCAGTAAGCCCATATGCCTACTGTACTAAACATGAACTGAAGCAGCGAAATTCTGGCGTGTCGAGTGGAGGCGCACTTTCTCTATCTATGGCGTGGCTCGTTGGTCTAGGGGTATGATTCTCGCTTAGGGTGCGAGAGGTCCCGGGTTCAAATCCCGGACGAGCCCAAGTTTTGCGTGAAAGGTGTGTAGGCCTTCGCAATAGTAGCATAGCCTTTCTACCATCTGATAGTAGACCATTACATTAATACCATAGACTTTAATCCAGGATTAATAGGCCTCAAGAAGAAGTATAGGCTACTAATGATGTTATGATGTTGTCGTGTAATCATTAAGAAACTGATAAGATAGCCTAGTTTTAGAAGTAGGCGAACTGGATCCATTTACAAAAAGCAGCACATTTGCACGGCAGCTAGGCCTTTTTTCCCCAAGTGGCCTCCACCCACCAAACAGACGTTAAGCACTTTAGCCTTAAGACATGTAAAACAAAATTATCTTTTAGGCTACCTATGGTAGGCTATTGTTTTGGATAATGCTACCTTTCATGCTAACTTTTCACCCGTTTTCTATTTTCTATTAAATATTCTGTGAAATACATGAGCAACATTATCAACAACAGAGACACTGGCCAATTGTTTTAGTAGGGTTCTTCGGTTTATCCAGTGGGAGGCAGCCTGTAGCCACTAGCCAGCGCGGAGAACAGTGGAGAAGACGGTCCGATGGTCCCCTGACACCAGCTCCGCCTCCAGAACCTCCTCGTTGGCCGAAAGTCTGGAAGCCCATCCTCGTTCGATGGCTCTGTCCAATCAAAAGCTGGAATGTCATATGAAGCTTTTTGTGCCGCGCCTCCGCGCGACATTGGACTATTCGTGAACCTTGTAGTTTCTTAGTACTCTTGTGTAGTAGTAACAAACGGAAGTTGAAACTACAATGCTAACAAGACTCTCTGTCATGTGGGCTGTCGCAAAGATTGGATGACAGGTACAATAACAGAAGGCGGCGGTGTTCTTGCGTTACCTCCAAGGATCACGGCTGCCGAAGACAGCAAGGGCAAAATGGTAAGGGGATACTACCTAATTTTGCTGTCATTGCATGAACACAAAACAAATCAGATGGAACCTATGCCTATTTTTCAGCAAGTAACATTGTGTCGCTCTTGATAGTAAGCCAGGAACTTGTGGATTGACTAGTGGGGACTTTGCTAGCTAGTGTTTAGCGCACCGGTTGTGTGGATCCTTTTTGACAGTTCACGAGCGCAGTTGGACAGTTTTTACTGTGCATAATCCTTCTGAAAGTCGTTGTAGTCCAAATCGCTAGCACTATTCATGTTTACTCCGTTTCACTTACTACCATGTTTAGTGGGGTTTGAACTGAGCTAATCTGCCAGGCCTTTAGATATGGATGTGAAATAGACTACACAGCGTGCGTTTCTGCCTTCTTGTTTACTTGCTGTGTTGCCTACTGAAGTTGCAAAGTCAGGCCATGGTCTTGTTTGCGGAGGTGTCATTTAACAGTCCGACCGACCGCCCGACCTGTCGGTTTCAGAAGTTCTGAATTGTGGTTCCATCCTCTTTCCTCTCCACAGGGAGACGGTAGAAGCAGCAACGGAATCCACCATCAGGGCATGACAGATTCTCAGCTGTTCGACAGACAGTTCAAGGAGCTGGTGTCTGAGCTTACCGAGGATGACATCACGGACCCCGTGCTCGCAGACGCGCTCAACAGACTCAAGGAGGTGAGATGCCAACCCAACACTTACCTGACGACTCATGTGTTGCCGCAAAGTTTGACACGAGCACTCTTGTCTTTACTGTCCACCATGCAGAGTATATGGGGTAAATGTTACACTATATTACATTACATTTAGCTGACGGTTTTATCCAAATCCACTATAAGTTATTTTAAGCAGGGTATTGGTTACAGTCCCTGGAGTAGCAGGACGGGGTTAGGTACCGTGGTCAAGGGCACCTCAGCCATGTGTGAAGTAAGGAGTAGAAGGCTGGGATTCGAACCTGTGACCATCTAATCTATCTCCTTAATCACTAGAGCACGGCTGCCCCACATGTTCATGCTATAATGAATCATTAAGTACATGTAATAATGACATACAATGTCCTTTATTAGTTACATAAGAAAATTGCAAGTTGTAGAGTAGGCCTGATCTTACTTGACTGTGTCTCTATTAGCCCTGCTCACTGTGTCTCTCCATTGGCTTTCTGTATTTAATTGAGGCTTCCTGAATTTCACTCAAGATCAATAGAGCATCTCTACTACTACAACTACTACTTCTAATACTGTGCTTACTATTCTGCTTATCTCTCCTCTCTTCCTCTCCTCCTCTCCTCCTCTGCTCTGCAGGTTCTGCTCTACAATGCGCCAGGAGGCAAACGGAACCGTGGCCTGTCTGTGATTGGCTCGCTGCGAGAGCTGGTTCCCCCCGCCAAACTGTCCCACGATGATGTCCAGCGCGCGGTTCTGGTGGGCTGGTGCATCGAGCTGGTGAGACGAGAGACTGTGTGTGTGTGTGTGTGTGTGTGTGTGTGTGTGTGTGTGTGTGTGTGTGTGTGTGTGTGTGTGTGTGTGTGTGTGTGTGTGTGTGTGTGTGTGTGTGTGTGTGTGTGTGTGTGTGTGTGTGTGTGTGAAAGAGGCAGAGCAAATTTGTATTTTGTACATTGTTGTACATTCCATACACAGAACCAGTTGAATGTGCTATACAAAAATAAAAGCATATAAGAAGTACATTAGATGAAATAAGAACAGAAGGAGCATACAAATGAAAGTATTAGAATTCAGCAAATGAAATGAGAAGAAAATCATAATAACGACAGCATTAGAATACAGCAAATGAAATGGGAGTAAAATCATAAAAATGAAAAGGTACAAATAAAAGGAAAAAAGAAAGAAAAGCAAGTATCTGTGGTTTTTACTGTGTGGCGGTGCTTTCTGTATTCCTCCAGCTGCATGTGAAGTTGCGCATGCGTGTGTGTGTGTGTGTGTGTGTGTGTGTGTGTGTGTGTGTGTGTGTGTCTGTGTGTGTCTGTGTGTGTGTCTGTGTATGTCTGTGTGTGTGTCTGTGTGTGTCTGTCTGTCTGTCTGTGCGTACGAGTGCCCCCCTCTGTCCTGTCGTGATGGTCTCCTCTGCTCCGTGTGTTCCAGCTTCAAGCCTTCTTCCTGGTAGCTGATGACATCATGGACTCCTCGCTAACCCGGAGAGGACAACCCTGCTGGTACAAGAGGGTAAATACACACACGCACACGCACACGCACACAGGACAGCCATGCTGGTACAAGAAAGTCAACACATACACTCACAGAGGACAGCGCTGCTGTTACAAGAAAATAGAAACATGCACACTGTTCTCAGGTACATTATAAGTGCCACTTCATGTTATGGTACATGTATCTAGAGACTGTATTTGCTAGAATCAAATTCACTGTGCATGTCGGTGTACTTGGCCAACTCATACGGTCACTGTGGTGTCAGTGCAATTTCATTGCGCTACTTGTTTTATAGAGTACTCCTAATTTGGGATTAAGGCAGGAGATTAGACACAGACCGTATTTATCAGGAAGGGAAGAGGACAGCCTCTGGCCTCTGCCAGTGTAATAGAGGAGTAATTAATGCGCTCGTTTAAAGTTTAACGAGGCGCTCGCTCGCTGACAACCTCTTGTGGCTGTAGGCTAATGGTTACGGAGGTGGTTTTAAGATCAGAGGTTCAAATCCCGCCCTTACCTCTCCCGACACCGCCAACCATGGCTGAAGTGACCTTGAGCAAGGCACCTTACAGTGCTCCAGGAACTGTGAACAAAATAAACAACAAACAAAATACAAACGAACTAAATAACCCTGTTAATAATAACAAAGAGGTTTTAGATAAAAGTGTCGGTGTAACGGGGAAACTAGCTGAGTGTGGCGTGGAACATTAGTAAACCTCCCTCCCAAGCCCTCATACAGTATAGGAACACCTCAGTTACATCAGCTAAGTGTAATGTACTGTAAAGTAATGATGTAAATCATGTAATGTCCTCAGGACGGCGTGGGTCTGGACGCCATCAACGACGCGTTCCTGCTGGAGGGGTCCATCTACCGCATTCTGCGCAGGCACTGCAGAGGCCAACCCTACTACGTCCACCTGCTCGAGCTCTTCACCGAGGTGAGTAGCTCACAGCCACTTGGAAAAATGCAGAAAAAAACATCTTCTAATCTAGAGTCCCAGAGTTCTCTCTTAGTGTTGAATTAACACTGCACTTTTTTTAACTACATGTGAGCAAAGATCCTAGACTCTAGTTGGCCACTGATGGCATTTTAGGGGGAGGTAGACACTTTCTTCTGGTTTTGCCACGGTAAGGTAACCGAAAATGGTGTGACCCATGGACTTATACTTGGTGCAAGCATACCGTAAATTGCATCAATAGATACGTGATCTGATGCATAGACATGTGTGTAATAGTGTTAGCAGTATAAACTCATCTGCTGTGTCTGTGTGTGTGTGTGTGCGTGTGCGTGTGCGTGTGCGTGTGTAATAGACATCGTTCCAGACGGAGCTGGGACAGGCCCTGGACCTGATGACAGCCCCCCCTCACAAAGTAGACCTGAACCGCTTCACCTTGGAGAGGTGAGGAGAGGATGGAGTGAATGAGAAGGAGGAGGAGAGGAGAGGTTGGAGAGAGGAGGGTGAAGTGTTAGTTGATTATATGATGGGGATTTCCTTCCCGAACTGGACCAACACGGTATCTGTGTCTGACCACCAACAGTAATTAGTAGCATACAGTGATAATAATGCCCTGTATCTGTGTGTGTCTGCAGGTATAAAGCCATAGTGAAGTACAAGACGGCCTTCTACTCCTTCTACTTGCCTGTGGCCGCTGCCATGTACATGGTGAGTTGTGTGTGTCTGTGTGTGTCTGTGTGTGTGTGGGGTGTATGAGGTGGTGTCATTAATGTATGTGCACTGTGTGACCGCCACTATGTCTGATTGTGTAGTTGACTCATGAGCCTGTGGCACTATTACTACAGCAATATAGTAAACTCCTCTCCTCTCTCCACAGGCTGGCATTGAGAATGAAGTGGAGCACAACAATGCTAAGCACATCCTGCTGGAGATGGGCGAGTTCTTCCAGATTCAGGTACCAGCACCTGTCATAGCATGGTTACAAGGGGTCAGCTATAAGCCTCTGGACTTCGTTTCGTAGCTTGAAGTGTTGAAGTCCAGTTGCTCAAAACTGACCTGTTTTTTTGTTTTTTACTGGCATGATATGCACGCATGAGGAAGGGTATGTTGCTAACAACCATAGTTTTTCGGATTTAAATTTTAAATCTCATTATAACTTGCCACATGTCGATATACAAACCCCAACTCCGATGAAGTTGGGACGTTTGGTAAACAGTGAATAAAATCAAAATGCTATCATTTTCAAAACATTCAATCTATTCATTAGATGGAGAATAGTGAAAAGACAACATATTAAGTGTTAAAACCGAGAAAAAATATTGTTTTGGGGGACATATGTACTCATTTCTAATTTGATAAATCCAACACGTCTCAATAAGTTGGGACGGGGATCAGTGAAATTTAGTTAACATCCAAATAAGATCAAACAACAAAGAAGAACATTTCAAAATGAATTGTACTGACGGACAATATAGGTGTCCAGGTATAAGATCATCACAGAGAGGCTGAGTCACTCAGAATTAAAGATGCAAAGGGAATAATTACCATAGTTATTACATGCATTTTTGAATTCCCTTTGATTTACCACGATTGAGTGTATGTAAGACATATTTTTCTTACTAAAATCATTGTATAGGTTCATGACACCATGAAATATATATTGGCTGTAGTCTCACTCTAATTCCTGGAGTGCTAGAGCTATTGAAAATTGACCATATTAAGAATGCTTAATGTGTGCAAATGATACAGGGGTGTAACATTCTCCTAAGCACCTGAGCTCACTTGAAATAAACCCAGAAGACATGGGAAACTGTCCTTTGCTTACAGAAGTCAGCAGAAGTTGTAGAAGTCAATTCTTTTTGACAATAATAGAGCATTGCACATCCTGTGCTACAGTGAAAATGGACCATCCAACTTGTGTTAGTGCTAACTTCAAAAGTCAGCCTCCACGATGGCATGCGGGTGCAGTCGTGCATTGGTTAAGATGTTCTCACTCATCTGTAGAGTTAAATACAGTGCTGAATGGTATAAATGGGTTTTAAACAGCATGAAAAGCCACTCATGCATTATATTTTGAAGGACGATCTTTGATTACTGCCACATAGTAAGGTCAAATTGCATTCTCTACTATGTTTTAACAGTTTGGCTCCATCATAAGGACCAGCAGGTGATAAAATGGTGGGCTTTTGGTCAAGACTTGTCACACTGTAAGCACTACAGAAAGGAAAACATTGCAAAACATGACAAGGAATACACCCACCATTTAAGATGGTGAAATCATGTCCAAGATAGGAATTAACACTGTTTTTTATATAAAATCATCTCATCGGTTAATGTATTTAACTGTTAAGTGTTGTCTTTTGTTTTGTTTTTAGTCTTCCTCGATATTTGCTGCCATTTATTGTCCCCGTCCCAACTCTTTTGAGACGTGTTGGATTTATCAAATTAGAAATGAGTACATATGTCCCCCAAAACAATATTTTTTCTCGGTTTTAACACTTAATATGTTGTCTTTTCACTATTCTCCATCTAATGAATAGATTGAATGTTTTGAAAATGATAGCATTTTGATTTTATTCACTGTTTACCAAACGTCCCAACTTCATCGGAGTTGGGGTTTGTAGTTATTTCTTTACGATCCTTTGGCTTGTATAGATGGGGTTTTTTTTGCTTGTATTGCACTTCAAAATGGTACAAAAATGATAAAGATGATTCCTTTAAACCCAGTACTGTCTGCAGAGGTCAAAAGTGAAAGTATAAGTAAATTCATGTTGCAATGGTACTATCATGCATCGGTGTTGTACTTACAAGTTGTAAGTGCATGATATTACATAGCTGTTACAAAAGTTATTCCACTTTATCTCATGAGGTAGATAGACTATGGTGTTACTGTTACTACCAAAGCAGAATCAGCTGATCGTAAGGCATGTACACTGGTCTACAGGTTTCTCAGTGAAGTTGCATGTGTTGAAAGCTGTGTTCTACTTTTACTACATCTGGGGGGTATTCCACAAAGCTTGTTCAATAGTAAACTGAGTTAAGTTTACCTTGATATAGTGATAAATCATCTAATAGAAGAGCCTGAAGTCCTCATTTTCGTAACTAATTGTTGCCTGCAGTCTGTCTATTAGCGGATTTGCCACTTCCTGTAGGGTAACTTACCCTGGGTTTATGACTTCACCATGTTCTTGGAATGCTCCCCTGACTGTCAACTGTCGTGGCTTGATGTGGCTGTCTGACCTCACGTCTGTGTTTCCCGTTGCCAGGACGACTATCTAGATTGCTATGGGGACCCCGCGGTGACTGGCAAGATTGGCACCGACATCCAGGACAACAAGTGCAGCTGGCTGGTAGTGACGGCACTGGGCATCATGAACGCCGAGCAGCGGGCAGAGCTGGAGGTGCGTGTGTGTGATTGGGCGTCATGAACATGAAATAGCGCAGAGCTGGAGGTGTACACTAGAGTGCAGTATCTTTATTAACCCTGAAGGAAATTCAGGTTTCTAGCAGCATACATAAATACACAGAATATAATACATAATGCACACAACATATGTCATATGGTGAACGAGGAGGTCAAAAAACGTGTGTGTGTGTGTGTGTGTGTGTGTGTGTGTGCACGTATGTACGTACGTGTGTGTGTGCATACGTATGTGTGTGTGGAGGGTGCAGAATGAGAGATCACTGCATCAGACAAACAGGCTCCCTCTCTGTGACCAATTAGAATTTAGGCTTATCAAATATTCATGGAGGCAAAATAAGACCATTAGGGTGTGTGTGTGTGTGTGTGTGTGTGTGTGTGTGTCCTGGGACCCACTCACTTTGAGATGGTGTCAGCTGTTACTGTGTGTGTGTGTGGGGGGGGGGGGGTGGGCGGGTTGCGATGTGATATGGAGTGCTCAGCAGAAATGACAAAGGCACCAATGACCATGAGAGTAGAAAAGGAAAGGCACCAGATACTCTGAGCTGTGTGTGTGTGTGTGTGTGTGTGTGTGTGTGTGTGTGTGTGTGTGTGTGTGTGTGTGTGTGTGTGTGTGTGTGTGTGTGTGTGTGTGTGTGTGTGTGTGTGTGTGTGTGTGTGTGTGTGTGTGTGTGAACAAGAGGGCACCTCAGGATGCCTCAGTCACAGTGGAGGGTATACGTACATTGTATCTGTGTATTACATTCCCCCTGTATTAACCTTGTCGGCCATGACCTCCCGCCCCTTATATTAACCTTGTGTACCACCTGTGTACGCACCCCCACATATGTCCACATGTTAACCGTACCTGTAGGCCTACCACCTTAGTCTCCCACTCTCCGCAGACATGTCCTATGTGGCTGAGGTGCCCTTATATTCCCTTACACACACACACACACACACACACACACACACACAACTCTGAGTACCTGGTGGCTTTCCCTTTCTCCTCATTGGTGCCCCATATTAACCTTCTCCCCCCTCCTCTTCCAGGCATGTTACGGGTCCAGTGACCTGGTAAGCGTGGAGCGCGTGAAGGCCCTGTACGACGCCCTAGAGATGCCCATTCGTTACCACGACTACGAGGAGCAGAGCTACCAGCGGCTGCTGAAGCTGATCGAGTGCCACGCGCAGAACCTGCCGCACGCCGTGTTCCTCAACTTCGCCAAGAAGATCTACAAGAGGAACAAGTGAATAAAGAACCAGGAGAGGGACGGATGGAGAACAGAAGGCAGGACAGAAGGAACAACGGAAGAACCAGTAAAAACAAAGGGAGGGAAAATGGTAGAACGAAAGGAGGAAGCGCCATAGAGTTACTGTATGGGAGTTATCTTAGCAATTAGCATTCAGAGAGTTACCCATGGGACAGTTAGCATTGAGAGAAGTAGCCAAGGTGGAGCTATTTTAAAGAGATAGTTTGTATAGGGGTGGGGGTGGAAGTAACCATGGATACAAGGGATGGGGGTTGGGGGGGATGTGTAATGTAGCCCTGGGCAGAGGCAGCCATCACAAGTTCAGGAAGTTAAGACTCTATACGTGTACAGTAGTTTCAATCAACTAACTTGACCAGCTGATCCAGGGGTGAGATTCTCAACGGTGTAGTTGCTCACTAACCAACCAGCTTTGTGAGTTAAATAATGAACTCATCTGTGTTAATAGCACCTGTAGGAGGAATACTTGACAGGACCGTAAGCCAGAGCTCATAAGTGGGATAGTAAGTTGATCTTTTCTACCTGCCAAACTGAAATTTCACCTGCATTTGGCCGGTTGGCTGGTGTTCATTCAAAGCCCTGACTGTAATGCTCTAAACCTGTGCTGTCCGCCTCTGCCTGTGGGTGAAAGCCATACATGGACTGCATGCATACCTGAGATAGCTTTACTCTGACAATAGCAGGCACACCTCACCTGTCAGGAATCCCACGCCTCTGACAATGCAAACTTTAAGTTCTTTATCTTTGTTGTAAGCAGTGACTGGTGCCGTAGGAAAATGGCAATGTTATCAGTTTCTTTTAGTTGGGTGAAGAGGTGTTGTCATGCCAACCACCCCAGATAGTTGTATCGTGGGTCCTGTGGACTCCAGAGGAGGGGGGGGGGATGGGTTGGGGGTGGGTAGTGCACCTGATATCACACCTCTCTAGTGGCAGTTATCACACCATGTAAAATAATGTTTAGCCTGCAAATATTAGCTGTACTCTTGTCTTGTTTTGTGAATGGCTGGGCCTGAATTGCTTTTATGACAATTTCAGCTTTTCAAGTTGCTGTACACTTTTTTGTCAACAGAATCAAAAAGTACTTTATTTTAATTACAAGAAGCATATTTAATGTCAATTTTTGGAAAATTATGAAGTGGCGAGAAAAGAAAATATGAGAGATCCGCTGGTTTCCAGTTCGTGTTAATTGTGTATGTGTGTGTATGAGTCAGACTTGTCTGTAACAACTACTGTAAATTATAGATGCTACTTTAATAATAAAAAAAAAACTTGTCACAAATGTTTCCTTCTGTAGATTTAGAAAATCAGCTTTGGTTTAACACAGGGACCAGAAAGACACTTAAGCTCTAAACCTGCACTTCAGCTCAGGGCAGTCATGGGTAAGCGGTTAGGGCGTCAGACTTGTGGCCCAAAGGTTGCCAGTTTGCCAGGTTGGTGGGGTGGAGTAATTAACCAGTGCTCTCCCCCATCCTCATCCATGACTGAGGTACCCTGAGCATGGTACTGTACCGCCACACTATTCCCTTTCGGGCAGCATTGGGGGCTGCCCCCTTGCATGGGTGAGGCATAAATGCAATTTTGTTGTGTGTGTACTTGTGTGCTGTGGAGTGCTGTGTCACAATGACAATGGGAACTGGAGTTTCCCAGTTGGGCTTTCACTTTCACTTCACTAACATGGGGAGCAAGACACCAGATATACAGTAAACCTCATCTCACCCGCTTCAAACAGAATAATAGAAGAGTAGTGTGCTCTGTTGGATGAAAGGGAATCCTATTACTCTTGTATAATGCTAAAGAAAATGTCCATCTTCCTTTAGTGGGGGATTAAGTGGTGCATTGTGCTAGCAGTGCACTGTATCAGGAATGGGCTCATATGACCATGGGGACTGCAGGTTTGAGTCCGGCGTGGATCATTTCCTAACCTAACCCCAGCCTGTATCCTTCTCTCACTCTCCTTTTCACTGTCCTATCCACAACAAACACAAACAAACTTTAATAATGTTTCCTCAAATACATCAAATTACAATGTGCTTGTGAATGTACTATAAGGCTTACTACAGTAGACTATCCAAATACAGAAATCAGGATGTGGTTTAAGATGGAGGCCAAGGCACTGTCCAATAGACCTGAGTGTAATCCACATTATTATAGCAATTATGTTGCGAAATATTCTAATGTAGCCATATACCCATATGTGAGTAGATTTCCACATTTCAGTACAAGGTGGTGCTGGGCAGAAGCAGAAAGGCAAACAGGGGAAGCTGTGAGGATGGGAAGTGGTGAAGGCGTGGAAGAGAGGGAGGAGGGGAGGGGTGATGACGGAGAGATGAGAAAGGGGTTGCTGAGGAAGAGGAGGAGGAGGAGGGCTTCACTGGAACAGAGCGGAGCTGAGGACCGCTAGGGCTGCGTTTTGTCGCTCTCGGTGTGTGTGAGGAGAGTGCAAATTACCCCCTTTGGAAATACAGAAATTGAGGTGAGTTTTATATCATCCATTTTATCTACGATATCAAAGCGAAATGTATACAATTGAATTGATGATCATCCGGAATATTGGCTATTTATGGCAGTGTTGGTATGTAGCCTACATCTTGTTTATCAACGAGAGAAAAAACAAACCCTGATCATTTAATCGACGTAGTTTGGTTTTATGGTCGGAACACAATGATGTGGGAATGTAGCCGAGGCTGTGTCATGGCCGTTTCGGGGAGAAAAGCATCCTCCATGGCCGCGGAGGAGGCAGCGGTGATGCGGCGGCTGGTATGGTAGTGCCCCCTCCCTCTGTCCTTCCTTTCCCCCCACGGCCTCCATCATCCCTGCTCCGGTCGATACTCCTACTGGTAAATAACACAGAGATGGAGGATACTCGCACTTGCTTGAGCTGATGTAAGCAACCGAAATAGCCGTGTATTTAGTATTTCAGTATGTTATTGCTTTATCTTGACATTACTGGGCCTGCTACATTCTAGAAATTCCCCTAGATTCATCCAAGGACATTGTGGATACGAGGGCGCATAGTGGGGCTAAATCAAGTGTAAGCGAAGTCCGTGTTCCATTAGCCGATTGGTTATGTCTTATTTGTTCTTGCTTGTCTCTCTCTAATGGCATTTCTACGGATGAGAGTTCGTAATGGGACATTTGGTTACTGTAGCTATTTTATTGGCGGACGTGTGCAGAGATGCGGACGGGAGATGGAGGCAGGGAGATATATCTTGTTTGACATCCTTTTGCTCCTGTCGTTCAGTGGAGCGGAAGAGCTGAGATGTGCTGCGAATATTCTTCTGTAATTGCTAATTAGATTGCAAATGTTTTCCGGGTCTGACACTGCATTATACCCGCCCTGGATTTGGCCTCTTTGGTCATTACAGCCGACCGGGATGCATCTGTTCTCCCAAAGCAGCCTTTTCTGGATAGGCCTACATTTTTTTTACCCCCCTTTCCATAAAAATAAATAAATCTTTTTTTGTAGACTGAGCTGTGTTTGACTTTCTACATTTACCTTCTGAGTAAATGTGACATTTTGCAGTATCATTTTTTACTGAATGATATGAGATGTGACAAGAGTCTATTATTCCGATATAAACCTCTATGTAATATGATCCACCTGGGGCCTGTGTGCCTCACATTAGGCCTGTCTAAATGCCTACCGTACAAACTTCTAGTGTACTGTGGCAGAAGCTGCTCTCATTGGAATTGTATACTACATGGGGTCCTGCTGCTCTGAATGAAAATGACTGTCATGGTGGGGTCGCTTCTATGCTGTCATCTGTAAGTGAGTGTTATGTTGTTAGTCTTGTGCCTTGTGTGCTCCCTCTGACCTGTATGCTTTTCTTGCCTTTCAGGACCTGCACAAGGCCACCATGTGACCAAGATGGCAAGTGGTGGCCGTGAGCTGTCTTTGTTCACTCTGTAAACACATTGATTTGATTCCACGACCACAAAAATCGTAGTTTAGCAGTATTTCCTGAGATCTAAAGTCCATAATCTGCACCATGCATTCGTCCTCCTCCACCCGCTCCTCCGTTCCCCCGCGGCCCCGCCGCTTCGAGGCCAACAGGCCGTCCGACTCCAAAGCCCCGGGCTCCGGCTCCGGCGCCAAGAGAGAGGACAAGAACATGAACGCCAAGCCCCCTGCGGCCCGGTCGTCCCCTCGTCGCGTCACGCGATGCGCCCCCGAGTCATCGCGGATCCGCTCGGCCACCCAGCCCTTGCGCAACTCTGCCGCCGCCTCCGCCGCCAAACCCCTGGTGGCCCGGCAGCAGAGACACGCTGCCCAGACGGCCGCGGCTAACGCCAAACCCAACAAGAGCGCCGGCCGCCCCCCGCTGCCCAGCCTGCCCAACCTGCCGCCCCTGGCGGACCCCAACTGCAACGAGCCCAGCCTGCCGTGCCTGTGCTGCGACGGCCGCTCCCCTCAGGACAGCAACAGCCTGTTCAACCACAACCACAACAACAACAACACCGTCACCATGCGCCACCAGCTGCAGCTGCGCACGCCCTCCAAGCCACAGCCGCAGCGCGAGAGCCAGGCCTGGCAGCGCCCGCCGGCGCCGGAGGTCAAGGCCAAGGTCAAGGGTAAAGAGCAAGCTCGTGCTCCTGAAGGTCGCGTCCTTGATGGCCGATCGCCTGAAGGTCGTGCCAGAGAACAGCCACAGCAGCAGCAGAAGAAGGAGGAGACCAAAGAAGCCGTTGCCCAGGGTAACAAACAGGAAGAGGAAAGGTCATTGGCGGAGGACAACAAGGACAAGCTGGCGGATGAGGAGGACTCCGACATCGAGGTGGCCGTCAGCCCAGACGTGGACCCCAACGGAAACGACCAGGTGGCAGTCGTGGAGGACGAAGATGAAGACGATGACGAAGAAGAGGATGATGAAGAGGAGGAGGATGACGAGGATGACGATGACACCCTGGTCCCCTCGTGCTGTGATGGGCCGGCTTCCATGCTGGAGTTCTCCCTCACCTCCTCCACCACCTCCTCCTCCTCCACCTCCATCAGCAGCTGCTCCGACCTGGAGCTCGACGGGCCCGACTCCTACTCCCTCTCCCCCCCGGAGGAGCTCCCCAGCCTGGACTCCTCCTCATACACCACCTCCCCCTCCTCGCAGCCACACATCCTGCCCCTGGACCTCCACCACCACCACACCCAGCTGGGCCGCCCCGTGTCCCCCTGCTCCCCAGACGAGGGCTACCCCTCCGTGCCCTCCTCCCCGTCCTCCGACGACTCAGACGACAAGGCGGAGGACGCCGACGCCGCTCCGTACAAAACCACCAAGCGCGGCCTGCTGGAGTTCCTGGACTCGGTGGACGAGCTGGGCAAGCTGGAGCGCTTCTACCAGGCGGTGCAGGTGGTGCGCTGGGAGCTGGACGACGAGCCCGGCCTGAGGGACCGCCTGGACCACCTGTACCGGCTGGAGAAGGTCAACCGGCAGGTGCGGCTGTTCCACCTGGCCCGTCTGCAGGAGGAGGGCGCCCTGGAGCTGGACGAGGAGGAGGTGGCCGGCATGCTGGACGAGATGGGCAACATCGACATCCCCTGGAAGCTCTACAAGAGCGGTGGCTCGTGTGACTCGCAGGAGTTCTCCGACGCAGGGGTGGACGTGACGGGCCCGTCGGATCTGGACGAGCCGGAATCGGAACCGGCGCTCCCGGACTCGCTGGGCTCCTCTCCGCTGGACTCCCCGCCTCCGCGACCCCCCAAGCCTCCCGTAAGGCACGTGAGTGCCCAGCATCATCAACCCGACACGCGTCACACCTACATCAACATCAGCAGTCGCGGCATGTCCACCGTCTCCTCTCCCATCTCCCCAGCCTCCTCCTCCACTGCGGTGAGCCCGACCACCTCCACGGCTGCTGCCGCGTCACACCACACCAGGAAGCCTCTTCCCGCCCCTCCTCCCCTCCCCCCTCCGCCCCCCTGCCACGCGGCGCTCCCTTACTTCTCCCTCTCCTCCTCCTCCTCTGCTGCTGCCTGCCTGCCTGTAGCCCCCTCGCCCACTCCCCCCATCCCCCCGCCCCGCACGCGTCACCTGGCCCGACGCGAGGCACTCAGGCTCCAGCAGCAGCGGCAGGCCGAGAGCTCACCTGTCTCTCTACCGCCCCCTACCTCCAAACCGCCGCCTCTGCCACCGCCCCCTGTGATGCTGCCGCCCTCGCCCCCCAAGATCCCACCGCCCCCCTCTCTCCCACCCCCACCCTCTCTTCCCCCTCCTCCCTCTCTCCCTCCTCCTCCCTCTCTCCCCCCTCCGCCGTCCTTCCACGCCCTGGACGTTGAGATCCAGAAGCTCCTGGCGCTGGCTGGTCTGACGCAGGCCGAGCTGCTACGGCTGAGCCCCGAGCTGGGCGTGTGCGTCGGGGCGACCCTCGGCACTGGTGGACAGGAAGCGGAGGAGGAAGTGACTACTACTAGCATCGCTCACGAACCAGAGCCAATCAAGATCGGCCGCCGCAGAGACAGTGCCACCAAGACCGTGGACAGAGACCGGGAGAGGGCTGGGAAGTACCATGCCAAAGGGAACGAAGGGGTCTGGGTGGAGGGATGGGCCGACGACGGCAAGCGCTTCGGAGGACTGGAAGCAGATGGCCACCAGAACGATGATGACAACGATGCGTACGGAGACCGCGTGAGCGGTGACGCCAAGAGAGGCGGCCAGAGGACGACCTCCTTCACCGAGATGGCTCGCCGACGGAGGCAAAATGGCGGCGGCAGCAGCAACGCTGGCTCTGGCTGCAGCTGTGGATATGGCGGCGATCGCAGCCTGAGCGGAGGCTCCTATTACAGCACCGGCAGCAGTAGCAGCAGCAGCAGCAGCAGTAGCCGCAGCCCCCCCTGTGCCCCCACCCTCGCCCACTACGACTACTCTGCTGAGATACCCGACACCCCTCCTCCTCCTCCACCGCCACCGCCACCCCCATGCCCCCCCACCACCGCCAAGCTGCCCCCCAGACTGCCCACCACGGCGGTGGGGAAACGCTGCACCCTACCCGCCAACGCCTCCCGGCCCGACCGCTTCGACTGGCTGATCGCCTTCACGCCGGACACGGACGCGGCGGCGTTGGAAATGAGGAAGGCCACCGGCGGCGTGGTGCCGCCATCTAAGGTCAACGCCGTGGCCGGGGTGACGCAGGGGGCAAAGGTCAAGACCACCTTTAAAGAGCTGCGCAACCGCAGCAAGCAGCAGCAGAGCTGTCCGCCCAAGCTGACCAATCAGGAGCCGGAACCCGACCCCACCGTGGCCACGCCTGACCCCGACTTCCTGTACAACCTGAAGTGGCGTCGCGAGAAGGAGGGGAGCGGCGGGACCCAGTGGGAGTACACCTCCCAGGCCGAGGCCTCCTTCCTCCAGCCGCCGCCCACCCCCGCATCACTCTCTCTCTTCAGGGAGATGAGGCACCTGTCATTGGAGGCCGACAGCCAGGCCCAGGCACAGCCGCCACAGCCCATTGGCTCGCCCGCTAGTGAAGAGGACCGCCCTGAACGGCGCATTGGTCAGACAGCTAGTGAAGATGAGCGTCCTCAGCGGCGGTTTGGCTACTCAGCCAGCGAAGAGGCCCGCCTCTCAAAGCCCATTGGCTGCTCAGCCAGTGAGGGCAGCCTGTGGATGATGGCAGGAGAGAATGGTGGACGAGAGACAGAGGAGGAGGAAGAGGAGGATGAAGATGATGAAGAAGAGGAGGAGGTGCAGGTGAGAGGAAGAGCCGACGGAGGAAGGACTCGGGAATCACGATCAGCAGGTGAGTTGGTGTGTGTGTGTGTGTGTGTGTGTGTGTGTGTGTGTGTGAGTGTGTGAAATTTATGATGATGAGGTGAGTGTGTGTGTGTTCCTGTGGCGTCACGATCATTGTGTGTGTGTGTGTGAATGTGTGTGTATGTGTGCGTACGTGTGTGTGTCACTCTGCTATCACGATCGTTAGGTGAGTGTGTGTGTGTCATGTGCCATGATTTTGAGGAGTGTGTGAGTTGTACGGCAGTGTCATATCAACAAACACTAGAAGTCACTATAATAATACTCCAACAATACTGCAGTCTTTGTAAATGACCTTCAGTTGGACGACAAGGCTATACAAAAACTAGCTTTGGCTCAAATACAAAGGTTGGACAAAGAAAAGATTTTACCCTGATGAAAAGATTATAGAAATAACTAGCGGAGTCTGATCGAAGAGAATGAGAGAGTGGCAAAAAGTAATTATTCGTGTTAGCCTGATGAAGAGACTAAGAGCTTAGGACTATGGGTAACCTGAGCCAACAGATGCTGCAGACTTACACCGCATCAGGGCCAGACCTGGGCCAGCTGCAAGACATACTGTATTGGATGGATATATTGCCGCACATGAGTCAAACAGCGCCAAACCAAGACTTTGAGTCTGATAGAGCCAGCAGTTCTCTGGTCTCTTGGATGGCTGACTGTGACTCATGCCTTCATTACACCTAGGTGATATTTGTGGGATACATATATTTTGAATATTTTAATATCAATTTTATATTAAATATTATATTTATAATAATATTTGTTATCCGTTTACATATAAACACGATATGTGGATTAAAAAAAACACCATTGCGACAGGTGTATTTTAGAAATATCTACTGATATGAAATTATGCATTTTAGGGAGCTACAAAAGGTCATTTTACAAAAATATCCGTATACGTATGAAGCAGGGTCTTATTCCACATCTGGGCCAGACCTGGGCCAGCTGCGAGACATTTTAGTTGGATGGATGTAGCCCCCCACAATGAGTCAGACAGTGCCAAGCCAAGATCTTGAGTCTTGATTGAGCCAGCAGTTCTCAATATCTTGGATGCATTGGAGGACTCGACTGTGACTCAGATGCAGGCTGGAGTCATCTTGGACAGGCAGCAGCCACACGTGACTCATCAGCATTTGGGTGGCACTCGGTGCCCCTGTGCCAGATGGGCATGTGACGTCACTGTGCCATGCCGTGGCATGGTGTGGCGTGGTGTGGTGATCACAGAGCGTTGTCACAGATTGGGCGGCATTGCAGAGATTTTGGAAGTTGCTGCTACTGTCCGTCTGGTTTGTCACTGCAAGTGATGTCATCTCTGCCTAATAAATCATTCATGCCCTCTGCAGGCGTGAAGGACAGCTCAGGACAGCTCCGTCAGTACAGCACAACTCAATATATAGCCTCACACACACCAGTACAGGCTGAGCCTGTACATCACGCAGCACATTTTGAAGTGTTAATTCAACACCCAGAGAGAACAGGACCAAATAGAAGAGTTTCTAGTTTGACTCTCTGAGAATTGCATTGCTACAATGCTACTGTAAATGTGACTGTGCATAGAGCCCAATGTCACACCTACACCTGACGAAGACCAGACTGGTCGAAACGTTGTGTTAATAAACCGGGAGCAGCAACAGTGTGCAGACCTTCCTTCCTTTCATAGAGCCCAATGCACCAATATTGTCTAATACAGGGGTCCCCAAACTTTTTTCTCTGGTGGCCACATTATCGTTCCAGACTGATTAGGGGCCGGGATCAATCATGTGGGCTTTATACTAGGCCACTGCGTGTTATAATCATAATTTCTACCTCAAAAATAGTTCATCATTACAAGTGATTTGCAAAAGAAGTGAGTACTTCACGTTTTTCAATTTGAAATACCACAGGTATTCCTTTTAATTTCTAATAACCATGTAAAAATAGCAAGGAAAGGTTAGAAAAATATGGTGATTGACAGTTTATGAGTGATACAATAGAAATGGTAGACCTATTTATATGTGTGTAGGTCTATTTATATAACAGTGAGATGAGAAACTATCAAGACAAGATAGGATTGCTTCTTTGGGGCAGTTCAAATGGTGAGGTGCAGATAGGTGGAGGGCCGGTCAAAGGGGCGTGGCGGGCCGCATCCGGCCCCCGGGCCTTAGTTTGGGGACCCCTGGTCTAATACATCATGTGAAATGTTCACTAATGTCCGGGGCATACTGTATCATTGAGCGTACCCAATAAACAATAAAAAGTCACACACACACACACACACACACACACACACACACACACACACACACACACACACACACACACACACACACACACACACACACACACACATATATTTTGTTTTTTAGGAAATAATTTCAGGCCCAATTGGAATACATTCAGGGCCCACACATGGGTGGGCCCCAGTCCACAGTTTGAGAATCACACAGAGTCCAATATCTCATATCATTGTTGTCTGTGTCTGTCACAGATCCCAATTCCCCATGACGTTATCAGTGTCTATCACAGAGACCAGTCCCTCTCTCACTACTATTGTACTTTATGTCACAGAGCCCCAATGCCTTTTTATATTACTGTCTGTGTCTCTCACAAAGATCTGCCCTCAGGATCTCATGCAATCCAGTGACGTGTGTGTGAAATCACACTGACATAGTGGTACTCTACTCTACACAGTATATTTAATGAATACAGTAGTACTATGCACCAGTGGCATTTCTTATTTGTCACATTGTGTTTACTGCCATGTAAAAATACAAATTTAGAGATGTGCCTCACAAATATTTTAACATCATTCATACAAAATAACCCTGTACACGTACGGTACGTATAGTCAGCTGTTTAACACTATATTGTATACACATTCATGTTCAGCAAACTTATTTTTCTGAAGATAGCATTCACTAGAGCTAACAATGTAATGAAATTTCAATAAGAAATTCAACAATTATTATTTCATCCTATACCGGTAATATTATCTGCAGTTTCGGCCAAATGCTGGAGAAAATCCAGGTTGGTTTGTAGAAAAGACCATCCTACTAGCCATTTTGACCCATTAGTGAGTGTGTGTTTGGCTAGTAAGATTAACATCTGTAAGCCATTTTGGCTGGTGATAAAAAATTCTTTTATTTAGAGCCTTGCTGCAGTATATATACTACGTCTGTAATATTTTGTAGTTGGGCTATTATTAAGGGCTACAGTGCAAGGCAACAGAGCTGTAGTATCTACAATAGCACAGTACAGTATATTACCATCTCTCTCTCTCTCTCTCTCTCTCTCTCTCTCTCTCTCTCTCTCTCTCTCTCTCTCTCTCTCTCTCTCTCTCTCTCTCTCTCTCTCTCGCTCTCTCTCCTTTCTGTTCTTTACATTTGTTCTCCTTGTCTCTTCACTGTTCTCTCTGTTCAGCACCGTACAGCTCTAATTGTGTGTCCAGCTGCTCAGTACATATCTGATTTAATGGGTCATGATTTCATCACCATCCATCCATCCATCCATCTCTCTCTCTCTCTCTCTCTCTCTCTCTCTCTCTCTCTCTCTCTCTCTCTCTCTCTGCTCTGCTCTTCTCTTCTCTTCTCTGCTCTCATCTCCTCTCTGCTATGCTCCTCTACATTACTCTGCACCACTGTCTATGCTCCACTCTTCTCTCTTCTCTCCTCCCCTCTCCTCTGTGCTCTATTCTTTTCTCTGACCGACTGCCATTTTCTGCCTCATCTCTCTGGACTGTTCCATCAGCCCCACTGCCTGCCTGCCTGCCTGCATCGACCAGTATCATATTACACACCCACAGCCATCGCCCGCTGCAGCCCTCCTCAGGCCCATATTATTCTCATAGCTATAGCCCATATACACATGGACATGTGCGCACGCGCGCGCATGCACGCACGCACGCACACACTGCAGTCCCCGGGCCCATATTACACATAGCCATAGTCCTCCTCGTACAGCCGTGGCCTTCCTCCTCATCTTCATCCTCCTCCTCCAGCAGTGGGGTTGTAAATATCACCTAGCTGCTGCAGGGTGGTAATGGCTGTACCCCAGCAACCCCTTAGCGGTAAGCACCGATGCACTGGCTGGTGATGCAGTATAAATAACACTGGCACCACCACGTAGCTGTTGGCCAGCATGTGCCATGATATACTGTCCATGGAGTTCAGAATGCAATTTTTATTTTGCATTGCAACTAGTTACTTATTCATTCAGATTTGATTTGTGGGTGAGTATTAAAGCAATTATAGTTTCGATTTATAGCCCCAGCCAAGTTTTCAATGCGTCTGCAATTTACTTAATGATTTTTAAGTAGTACAGTACAGTAAAAATGTACACGTTATTAATAGATTAATTCAGATAAAAATATTGGTGGGCTTATTAATACAGATAAACGGATGAAGTAGGAAAATCTGCTGAAGGATTACTGCTTATGGCCTTCTGTTAATATGGGTGTGTATAGCTTTAAGAATGACGTAGGCGGGGCATTCAGCTTCTCAGCCTATCACAGGCCCGCAACTAGGAAAAAACAGGAAAACAATATTATGCATTTATTAACAGAGATCAGCCGAAGGTATGGTGGTTTCTACTGTTCTCTACCTTCGTTTATGGCCATACTCGAGCTTATATATATATATGATACATTTCCTTAATTTTGAATGTGCAGTTTACCTTCTGAGCAAGAAACGGGAAGTGTAATGTGTCTATCAAGCGATTTATTGTGTAAAGAACTTTGTGACTCAGCATTAGCCAGCGTCCTGCTCACTAACTAAACTGAACTGATATTGAAGTGACGTTTCTCTATAAAATATCGATATCATTCATATCGCGAGGGACACCGTTACATTCTCTTTCTTGAAAGTAGTTAAACCTAACCCGTTGTGACTTTGACTGTAGATTTAATTCCAAATCTGCGGAGACACAATGTTTCAGACCTTTGACCTATAGTATGTCAATGCGATGCAATTGCAAACAATGACCTACAGTAGGCCTACGGTGCACAGGGTGGTGGGATGATCTGTTTCGGATAGATCTGTCTGTTCTTGGGTTGTCAAGGCATCTTTCAGGCGCTATTGTGTGTGTGAATTGCACCAGCTCCCTTCAGACATCACATCCGCACACGGGATAGTCGGTCGACTTTACACTGTCTAACCTCCATGACTGCCTGTGTATGCTTGTACTTTATCGTCAGGTGTGTTTCTCTTTCACATGGTTGCCGTAATCTGTGCATGGGCTGGTGATGGATTGTCTAATGGGGGTTATTTCATGCATTCTCTCTCTCTCTCTCTCTCTCTCTCTCTCTCTCTCTCTCTCTCTCTCTCTCTCTCTCTCTCTCTCTCTCTCTCTCTCTCTCTCGATGACACTAACATTTTCTCCATTTCTCTCTCTCCCTTCCTCTTCCTCTTGACTCATGTCCCCTCTGCTGTTGCTTCCGTTGCTTCTCTCTCCCTCTCTGTCTGCATCCATCCATCCATCCATTCATCCATTCCTCCTCAACCCATTCCTCCTCAACCCATTCCTCCCTCCCAACATCTATCCATCCATCCATCCATGCCTCAATCCCCCCTTTTTTGCAACTTCAAAATACTCCATAATCCTCCCTATCTCTCCACATTGCTTCTTCATGCCTCCATACCCTGCTTACTGCCCCCTGTCACTGTCCCCGTCCCTATTCTCTGTCCTCTGTCCCTGTCCCCATCCCCCTGTCTCACACCCCGGCCCTATGGGGTCACATCGCTTGCTCCTTGCCGCTGTCCCTGCTACCCCCCCCCCCCCCCCGCTTATTGCCCCTGGCCCTCTGCTCTCCCTGCCCCTGCTTCTGCCCCTGCCCGTGTTGCCCTGGCGTAGTGCCCCCTCCCTCCCGATCGCTTGCTGGTTCCCAAGCGCCCCCTTCTACCTACTTCCTGCACCCCTCCCCCATGCCACCCCCCTTGCCGGCGGCCACTGAGGGCCCCCACACATCCGCCTCTGGCTCCGAGCTCGGCCGGGATACCCCGCCACCGCCCAACCCTTACCTGGGCCACCAGAACCCTTACCTGGGCCAGCCTCCCTCTCACCTGGTCAAGCCCAACCCTTATCCGCCCTCTGACAGCCTCAGTCACACCTACGCCGACTCTCTGTACCGCTCTGCTCTCAGCCACTGTGCAGATGACTCGGTGTTCCTCCAAGAAGACCTCAGTAGCTATGTAGACTCCCTGTACCTGGACGATGCTCTCTACAGCGAAGGGCCGTCCGCACGCGCTCACCACCACGACCATCACTGGAAGAGAGAGGCTAACAGCCTCCCATTAAGCTACAGTGCACAGCCCCAGTATCACCCCCAGAGGGAGTCTAGGGAGTCTGGCTTTAGCAGCGACAGTGGAGTGGACGAGGGTAACGATGGCAACACCACTCCATACAAAAACATTGAAATGCTGCGCTACGCCAACGCCCAGAAGGGCCAGAGTTACCAGGGTCACCCAGAGCCAGGCAGTGCAGACCCCCAGCACGAGATCAGCCTGGCCCATGAAGATGACCCACGTGTGGCTGGCCACGGGGTGATGAGAGATGACCCGTGTGTCATGGGTCTGTCCCTTAAGGATGACCCCTGCGTGTTGTGGGACTCGGTCGCAGACCAGCTGCAGTGTCTGGGCCCGGTAGAGCTGGACACCCCCCCTCCCCTTCCCACCTGCTACCTGTACCACCCCAAAAACTGCCCGCTGCACAAGGGCGCGCCCCCCCGCCTCTCCCCCGTGGGTGCCATCTCGCCCCCGCACCGCTCAGGCCCGCCGGGCCCCGGCGTGGACCCCTCCCGCCTCTGCTCCCCCCTCTTCCCCCGCAGCCACACGCTCCCCGCCCTGGCAGCCCCCCTCTACTACCCCTACCTCTACACCCCCCCTGCCAGGGCTCCGGGGCCGGGGCTCGGGCCGTACCCCCCCAACACCACCCAGCAGACACCACCACCACCACCACCACCACCGTCACGCCCATACGCCCTGAGTAAGACACCTCTCTTCTGGATCTATTCTCTTGCTCTCTCTACCTCTGCTGTTCGCTGTCTACGGCTGCCTTAAACATGCTCACTCACTCACTACATAGTTGACTATGTGCAGTAGGATCCAGTGATGAACCAAATGGATTCATTAATTACAGTTCAGTGCCACACATTCCAAATGTCATGGTTTTACCTGTCCAATTCAGCCAGTTGATTGGCTGGTTGAATGATCACCTGATTGAATTGGACAGGTAAAACAAGGTCAATTGGAATGTGTGTCCCTAGATTGTAACTAATGAATCTAACTAATTTTGCCTATCACTGCGAGTTACCTCACTAACTGTATTCCAACAAGGCGTGAGTCTCATCATTGGGTTGGCTATGTAGTGTACTATACAGTATGTAGCGTGAGTTCTTGTTTTGTGCTCGTCATAGTGCTCTACATAGGATTGTATTGGGCACTGTGTAGTGAATGAGTGAATGCTGCTGATTCATTCAGCCTCCTGTACATCACCTCTATCTCACACCACACTCCGTCTGTCTGTCTGTCTGTCTGTCTGTCAGTCTGTCAGTCTGTCTGTCTGTCTGTCTGTCTGTCTGTCTGTCTGTCTGTCTGTCTGTCTGTCTGTCTGTCAGTCTGTCCGCCTCTGCACAGCTCTCAGTATGACCATTACTGTCTGTCAGTCGGTCTTTCTGTGTCTACCCTGTGTGCCAGTGTGTTTGTGGGGGTGAATCTCTTGCTTTAAATGTGTCTGTCTGTCTGTCTGTCTGCCTGTAGGATCTAATCTTATCTCCTGTAATCTGATCCTTCACTAAAGCAGTGATGATGATGCAGTGAGACGACCGCTAACCCAGATTATCGCCCTCATGCATTATTATCATCATCATCATCATCTGTGCCATTTACATCTGTCTTCAATGGTGCAGCACAATTGCTCCTAATCTTCTGCCAAACACTAGCCTGTCTAGCCTACCTCCAAACCAGTGTTTCTCAACCGTTTTTGATCTCAGCATAAGCCTGCAATCGCCCCCTTGACCTCATCATAAGCCTGCCAACGTCCCCTTGACCTCAGCATAAGCTTGCCAACGTCCCCATCAGTATTAGAAGAATAAAGTAGACCAGTGCTCCCCAATTGCAACTGACCCCCCCCCTCCTGGGCGCTATCCCCTTCTCAGTGTCCACCAATGGCTCCCTAGTGCCCCCTGGGGGTCTGTAGAGCCCCTGTTGAGAAACACTCATCTAAACACTAGCTTGTATACAGTAGTCTTCTTTTCTGTGCCACTGTAGTAGTCTGTGCATCCCTCTGTAGCCCTATGTTGTGCTGTCTATATAGATGCATTAGTCTGCATTTATATAACGGATGTCAGTTGGCTGATGAAACTGAAGACTCGCGTCTGGGAGCATGTTTGTGTTACCTCTGCTTCTGTCATGTCTTAGATGGAGTTCTTTAACACGTCACCTGTTCTACCACTTCTACCATCCTCTTGTGTACTGTACTGTATATGTAAATGTGTGCAGTGTTTTGGATTCCAAGAGTGTAACGAAAACATATCCTATGTAATTTACCAAAAGGTGTTAAAACTCAACCATCAGAAAAACATAGAGAGAATGTTCACCCTACAGAAAAACATCTAGAGGTTTCTACATATATGTATTGATGTGATGAGACATATGAGCTCATCGTTTCAGATTTCTCCCATTGAATGTAAATTCCCCCAACTCCCTGTAGCAGTGTCTCATTCGCTAAGCCCCTGTCTATGTCCCGCCTCCACAGTAGTGCATATCGTCTCATTGGCTAAATGCCTGTCCTTTGCCCCACTCTTACAGCAGCAGCAGTTCATTGGCTAAATGCCTATGTTTGTCCCGCCCCCACAGCAGTGCGCAGCGTCTCATTCGCCGGTTCCGTGCAGAAGGCTGAATCCTGGATGGGAGATGATGAAGGAAGCTCCACCTTGAGGGGTCCCGCCCTGTCCTCTCAATGCCAGCAGGAGAAACGAGGTGAGCGTGCGTGCGTTTAGCGTGCGTGCGTGCGAGCGAGCGAGTGAACGCGCCTGCTTGTGTGTGTGTTCCCCAGCCTGTCCTCAATTCCAGCAGGAGAAACGAGGTGTGTGTGTGTGTTTGTTTGTGTGTGTGTGCGTGCGTTTGCTTGCATGTGTGTGTGTACCCCAGCCTGTCCTCAGTGCCTGCAGGAGAAACAAGATGTGTGTGTTAGCCTGTCCTTTCAATTCCTACTGCAAAAATGAGGTGTATGTGTGTGTGTGTGTGTGTGTGTGTGTATGTGTGTGTGTGTGTGTGTGTGTGTGTGTGTGTGTGTGTGTGTGTGTGTGTGTGTGTGTGTGTGTGTGTGTGTGTGTGTGTGTATGTGTGTATTAACTCTGTTGTTTACTCTGTGCCTCCTCAGCTCTGGTCAGTGCGGTGAGCCTGGCAGTGGAAGCCATCTTATCCCAGTTCAACTCCTCCCGGACATTGGTGCAGAAGGTCTGTCTCACCCTCACCACGTCTCACCCTCACCACATCTTATACTCGGTCTGTCTCACCCTCATCTCGTCTCACTCTCCTCATGTCTCACCCTCACCACGCCTCACTCTCATCTCTCACCCTCACCACATCTCACTCATCATGTCTCACTCTAAACACATGTCTCATAATCAACACGTCTCACTCTCATCTTTCTATCTCACTCTCACGCCTCCTGTTTCACTTGGTCTACCACTCTCCCCTCCATGTCTCTGTCTGATTGCACCTGTCTGTTTCTCATCTGTGTGTGTCTCTCTCTCTCTCTCTCTCTCTCTCTCTCTCTCTCTCTCTCTCTCTCTCTCTCTCTCTCTCTCTCTCTCTCTCTCTCTCTCTCTCTCTCTCTCTCTCTCTCTCTCTCTCTCAATAAAGCCCAGTGTACTATGCAGACATTCCTATGGCCATGCATGTATTGTAAATGTTGTGTTTTGTGGAACTGTGAGGTATCTTTTTGTTCTCTAATACTTGTGTCTGATGCATTGTTCAGCATGAGCTGAGGAGCCAGGTCTGTGTCGTTGAGTAATTTTGTTCCTTTTGTCTTCTCTTTTCTTTTTTCCCCCTCCGTGGTCCCCTCCTCCTTCTCTCCTCCACTTCTCCTCTTCCCTTCCTCCAGTCTGAGTGTCTAGATAAGGTATTGACGTGGCCTCTTTTCTCATTAGATTACAATGCCTTGTACACTAACCCCCCTCTCACCCACTGTGTTTGTCTCTTATCTCCCTCTCCTTCTCTCTCTCTCTCTCTCTCTCTCTCTCTCTCTCTCCCTCTCTCTCTCTCTCTCTCTCTCTTCTCTCTCTCTCTCTCTCTCTCTCTCTCTCTCTCTCTCTCTCTCTCTCTCTCTCTCTCTCTCTCTCTCTCTTTGCCACCCTTCCATACTCATTTCTCTACATATCTGCCTGCACTGTTTTTATCTGTCTAATGAATCTGTTCTTTTTAAAAACTCTCTCTCTCCTCTCTGCAATCCTTCCACCTCCTGCTTAATGTTTGTGTTTTTTACTCCTCCCTCTCTCCTCCATCAATTCCACTCTGCTCTCTCCTTCCCTTCACTCCTCACATCTGTCTTTCTCTTTCTCTTAATTATGCCATCTTTCTCCATCCACCTGCCTCCCTCTTTCATCTTCCCCCACTTCCTGTCTCTCTCTCTCTCTCTCTCTCTCTCTCTCTCTCTCTCTCTCTCTCTCTCTCTCTCTCTCTCTCTCTCTCTCTCTCTCTCTCTCTCTCTCTCTCTCTCTCTCTCTCTGCGTCACCAGGCCCTCTCTGGTGACAGTAGCATAAACCCCACACTAGGCCGCCTGGTGCTGCAGTGTCTGTGTCCAGCTCTGCGCAGCCTGCTCTGCGACGGCCTCAAGCCCCACCAGAGTGACCTGATCGCGGGCCGGAGGCCAAATTCACCCTGGGGATTGGTCCAGGCCTCCACCAAGCCAGGTAAAACACAGGGTCACCGGCTACTGGCAGGCCGCCTTCTTTCTTTTATTCTTTCTTTGTTTTTGTGCCTACATCCCCTGCCCTGCTTCTCTCCTTCCCCTCTCTCCTCTCCTTTCCTTTCCTCTCCTATCATTCTCTTGTCCTGTCCTCTCCTCTCCTTCCCTCTCTTTCTGTGCTCTCCTATCTTCTCCTCTCCTCCCCTTGTCTCTCCTCTTCTTTCCTGTCCTCCTCTTCTCCTTTCATCTCCTCCTCTTCTCCTTTTATCTCCTTCTCTTCTCCTCGCATCTCCTCTCCTCTGTTGTTCTCTCCTCTCCTCTCCTCTCCTCATCTTCTCCTGTCCTCTGCTGCTAGTGGTCCCTGTGGGCTTTGAGTCACGTTTGACTTAGTCATTGCTTGCTGCCTCTTCTCAAAGATGAACTTCCCACTCTCTCTCACACACACACACACACACACACACACACACACACACACACACACACACACACACACACACACACACACACACACACACACACACACACACACACACACACACACACACACACACACACACACACACACACACACACACACACCAGTGATGCTGGTGAATAGAAAATGTTATCTATTCAACATAGGCTACTTTTTGTTGGACAGGGCATGTCACGTTATGGCATCGTGAGTGCAACTGTTAATCAGTTGAGAAAGGCTCTGCAGCCTACGTGATCATGTATGGATCTTTACATTGCAGTCATCTAAGATTATGAGAGTTCACGCATTGTGTGGGCTAAATGATCATTTGCGCTAGAAAGACAAGCATTGCCTATAGTGGCACCAGGCAGCGCAGGTTGCGTTTGTGTGATGCGATTATCTTTCCCAAACTCCCAAATTAACTGCTTGGTCTCTGTTGAAGGAGGGGGTGGCCTTGGCACCCTGTCCCTCAACTTCGGGATAGGATAAAGTTAAACCAATTTCAGTTCAGGAAAAGGACAGAGCAGAGGAGTAGCCAAAAAAGTGTTGTAGGCTACATTGCCACTATGGGTGTTTTCATAGCCTACCTGGTCCCTATCAACCATTTAAACGAACTTAGACCTGCAGCTCAGTGTTTTCTGTGATGTGAAGTGTACCCAGACCCCTCGGAAGTGAACCATGCTGAGACCTTTATTGACGTGATTGTGCGTTGCCAATGACGCTAGGGTGTTCATAAGACGCACGGCTACTATTTTCAAAGGCGGGTCGGGAAGCGGGCCGGGTCAATATTTTTTCATAAATATTTCTTGCGGGCGGACTAGGGAAAAAAACGGTCGGGTGTGTGTCTTGTTTTTTCGTCGGCCCGCGCATCACTGACACACAGACACACACACTCCGACAGATACATTTAAGCATCCATCTAAGCATGCTACCATTTATTTTGCATCACGAGCAACATTTTGCCATAACTAGGCCACTTAAATCAATAGACTTGTTTGGCATACTGGCCCTGTCGTGGCCTAGCGGTAGGGCGCTGGGTTGCTGCTCCGGGGAGCCAGGTTCGATTCCGGCCAGGGTCATTTGCCAATCCTTCCCCGTCTCTCTCTCCCCACTCATTTCCTGTCTCTCCTCCACTGTCCTGTCAAAAATAAAGTCAAAAAAATCTGTTTGTGTGTGTGCGTGTGCGTGTGCATGCGTAGGCGTGAAGACCCAGGCTCTGTACAGTCTCCAGTGTCGAGTGGCTGAGCTCCCCCAGCTGAGAAGCAGCCAGCAGCGTTTCAATGCCTTCCTACTCGGACTGCTCAAGTAAGCACACACACACATGCACGCACACACGCATACACACGTTTCCCGCTCAAACTGCTCAAGTAAACACACACACACACACACACACACACACACACACACACACACACACACACACACACACACACACACACACACACACACACACACACACACCTACACATGCCCTGCTTGGACTGCTGAATTTAATGGGAACACAGACACACACATGCACACACGCACGCACACACGCACACACACACACACACACACACACACACACACACACACACACACACACACACACACACACACACACACACACACACACACACACACACACACACACACCTACACATGCCCTGCTTGGACTGCTGAATTTAATGGGAACACACACATGCACACACGCGCACACACACACACACACACACACACACACACACACACACACACACACACCTGACTCCTCGTCCCCAGTGTATAGTAAAGTCATCAGTGCTATGACTGAGAATAGGAGGTGACAGATGATGGGAGAAGACCTGTCAAGTGTGTGTGGGTGTGCTTTTGTGCGTGCACGTGCGTTTGTGGGTGTGTGTGTGCGTGCACATGCGAGCGTGCGTCTGTGTGTGTGTGTGGGGACGTGTATGCGCGCGTGTGTGTGTGTGTGATTTGAGAGACTCTAAAATGTTGTTGTGTGTGTGATTGACAGATTGTAAAATGTGTTTGTGCTCTTTTCTGTTTCCAGTGTCAAACTACTGGATTTCTGGATCTCCCACCTGCAGACATGTAGTGGTATGTGTGTCAATATCCCAAAACAGTACACTAGTACATCACACATACTACTCTAGTAGTCATTCAAGGGCCACTTCACATTTTATAACAATCCTCCGCCATACTATGAACAGAAACCAGGATTTCCCCCTGCACTTAAAGGGACACTGTGTGAGATTTTTAGTTGTTTATTTCCAGAATTCATTCTTCCCATTCATTAATGTTACCTTTTTCATGAATACTTACCACCACCGTAAAATTCTAAGTATTCATTATGACTGAAAAAAATGCACTTTTCTTACATGAAAAGGGGGATCTTCTCCATGGTCCGCCATTTTGAATTTCCAGAAATAGCCATTTTTAGCTGCAAAAATGACTGTACTTGGGCCTTACTAGAAAATATTAGTTTATTACTTCGTAAACTTTCATGAAAAGATCAAATTTGGCAATGGGCAGTCCAGTTTCAATTCGCAGCATAGTTGCAGTACCCTTTTTGACCATTTCCTGCACAGTGTCCCTTTTAGGCCTACTATTGAAGGGGGCCACCTTTACAACAGACGCCACCTTCCCTAGGTCCCCTGAAAATATTAGGGCTGTAACGATATTGTATCGAACCGAGAAATCGTGATTATGGAGAGTCACATTACTGTATCGTGATGCAAGAGGGAAGAATTGTGATGCACCCTTTCAAAGCCTTCAGTCTAGAAAACAATGTTGACAAATGTGTAAAAAGCAAGTGAATTAATTTAAAAAGATACATTTGAAGATCGTGGGGTGCATCGAACCATACGTCAAAAGTTGTGATACAAACCAAATCGTGAGTTGAGTGTATCGTTAAAGCCCTAGACAATATAATTGTATGAATGTAATTTCTAAGATTCCTTTATAAAACATGAATATTTCATGTGAAACTGCATAAAGTTAAAATTATGTCGGGGGCCAGATAAACATAAACGGCCCTCGAGACACAGGTTCCCCACCCCTGCT
This sequence comes from Engraulis encrasicolus, assembly GCF_034702125.1. Classification (NCBI taxonomy): domain Eukaryota; kingdom Metazoa; phylum Chordata; class Actinopteri; order Clupeiformes; family Engraulidae; genus Engraulis; species Engraulis encrasicolus. Next base: position 37,269,255 of record NC_085861.1, read on the forward strand.
CTAGTAAAATACATCATATCAACACTGAATTATGCAATGCATCACCTTAACATAATTAATGTCATTGATATGTTGGTATAAATATACAATCTTTCTACTGGGCAGTACAATGCAGCGGTATTGGTTACCCCGCTAATTTAGCAACATATCCAATACTTATAACTACCACTGTATGTCAGTAAAACCCACATACAAATAGAATCCTATATAAACACTGTTACAAAGTGCTCAAATAAACACTTTCCATCTCTATCTCTCTCTCCCCCCCCCCCCCCATCCCATCCCCACTCTCTCTCTTCTTTGCTTCCCTTCTCCCTCTCCCTCTCTCTCTCCCCCGCCATCTCTCTATCTCCATCTCTCCCTCTCTATGTATTTCTCTCCTCTAGATGTCCTGGTGACGTTCTACCGCCCGGGCTCCTTCCTGCGCCTGGCGTCCACTTCCTGTCATGCTCAGTTCGAGGAGCTGCTGTTGCTGCTGCAGCCGCTCTCGCTGCTGACCTTTAACCTCGACCTGCTCTTCCAGCACCACCACTTGGACCCTACGCCTGCCAACCACAGCCCAGAGCTGCCCAGCTCCACCAACCACAGCCCAGAGCTTTGTAGCCCGCCCAATCAGGAGGCCCCGGCCTCCTCCTTCGGGCCCGCCTCCCGGGGACGCCGCCTAGAGACCGTCTCCGAGCACCAATCGGGAAGAGCAGAGGAGTCCGATGTGGCCAATCAGAGCACGGGCCCCTCGAGCCTGGCCATGCCGTTGGCCGGCAGCGGTGGTCAGGCGTCGTGCCGTGGCCCCGTGCGCGTCTCGGCTCTGTCCAGCCCTCAGCTGCAGTGGCTTCGGGAGAAGGACATAGGCATGGCGCCCCCGCTGGAGGAGACGGGCTACAGCAGGCTGTCGGAGCAGGCAGGCCAGGTGCTGCAGCAGGGCTGGGGGGCCATGGTGCGCTGGGGAGGGCGGCTCGGACAGAACTTCCAGAACCTAGCGCAGAGCTCACAGACCACGCACAGGTGGGAAGAAAGAAAGTGTGTGTGTGTGTGTGTGTGTGTGTGTGTGTGTGTGTGTGTGTGTGTGTGTGTGTGTGTGTGTGTGTGTGTGTGTGTGTGTGTGTGTGTGTGTGTGTGTGTGTGTGTGTGTGTGTGCACGTCTCAATACCCTTCCTCCTCAGTTTCCCCTGGCCTCACTCGTTTTGATCTCATCAATGATGTCTCAGCACAATACATCTTCATTCAATACCTCTCTGCAAAAATCACAATTCACAAGTTACTCGCTCGTATGTAATCAGGGTATTGAATGGTTGACGAGCCCCGCAAACAAAGCTGCTGTGTGCTGCGTGACAGCAGGGACACATTTTTGTTTCATTCATGGGAGAAGGTTACAACACTAAGGCATGGGGCTGAAGGCCATAGGAAATTACAGAGTACAGAAATGTAGCTGACGTCTGTCTGTATGTGTGGGTGGATGTTTTCAGTGGTTTGAGTTCATGCTGCCCATTCACAAATGTTATCCTTTTTTTTATTAATTTTTACCATCACTATTATTTTCTAAGTATTCATTATGAATGGGAAAATTACACTTTTAATACAATAAAAGATGAATCTTCTCCATGTTGGCCATTTTGAATTTCCAGTAATATACATCTTTGGCTGCACAACTCAATGTACTTTGGTCACAACAGTAAATTCGTATTAGTTTATTACTTAGTAAATATCCATGAAAAGATCAAATATATGAATGGGCAGCAAACATTTTGAAAATGAGTAATTATATTGCATACTCTATCTTTGAGTGTGTCTAAATATGGTAACGGTATGTCTATTTCACTTTATGGTGTGACAGCTCAACCTCCCTAGAGCTCTCCAACCAGGACCCAGGGGTCCTCCGCTCTCAGCAGCCCCAGGAGGAGGCCTCTCGCTGGGCCGCTGGCGTAGCCGTTCCCTGGGGCTTGGAGAGGCTCTTTGGAGCCTCCAAGATCCCCGCCGACCCACTCGCCCAGAGCCCACAGACGCCACATAGGTAGGAAGACATGGACAGTGTGTATGTGTGTAATGTAATGTAATGAAATTGTGTGCGCGTGTGTGTTTGAGTGGGTGTAAATATTCTGATGGTATGTCTGTATCCCTACATGTAATGTAATGGTGTTATTACATTTTGTCATGTATTTAATAACTCCTTATAGTAAGTGTAATTAAATCACAAGTTATTTATTTATACTATGTTATTATATATGGATAGAAGCCCTCTGTCTTGTCTCATGCTGTATTTGTTCATCCTCCTGTGTGTGTGTGTTCGTGTGTGTGTGTGTGTGTGTGTGTGTGTGTGTTCGTGTGTGTGTTCGTGTGTGTGTGTGTTCGTGTGTGTGTGTGTTCGTGTGTGTGTGTGTTCGTGTGTTCGTGTGTGTGTGTGTGTGTGTGTGTGTGTGTGTGTGTGTGTGTGTGTGTGTGTGTGTGTGTGTGTGTGTGTGTGTGTGTGTGTGTGTGTGTGTGTCCAGGCGTCCGTCCCAGTGGCTGGCCCCCAGTGTGTCTGTGCTGACTCGCATGGTGAGCGGGGGACAGCCCCCCCTACCTGACCGCATCCTAGTGGAGGGCCAAAGGTCAACACCGTCCCCCCAGGAACACCCACGACCCCCTCACAAGGAGACACCGCAGCCCCCACACCGGCCCAAAGGCACCAAGTGAGACAAAACACACACACACACACACACACACACACACACACACACACACACACACACACACACACACACACACACACACACAGGTTGGGCATTACAGACACAGCAGCAAACACTAGAAAGCCTAAACACTTGTCTGTGTTCCTTTGCAGTTTTGTTAACTTCTTAATGTTCCCTGCTGTCACTTTGGATAAAGCAGTAGTCATTTACATTCAAAATGTAGCGTAAGTTACATTAGCGATGTCTCTGTATCAATAAGGAAATACACCCCTATGATCATTACTGGCTGCGATGCCATTTATGTTGATTGCCATTGTCAGTCCTGTAGGCCGTGTCATTGTGGGTTTGTTTGACTCAGCTGTCAAGCTGCTTGGGTGACTTGACAATAATGTGTACCGGTAATGGAATTAATCAGTGATTACTTGGCAGGTGCATATGGGGCAAATAAAATGTCTGCTCTACCTCTCCAATTTTTTGGTTTTGGCCCGCCATCCACCCATATTTCCTGTGATGTTCCATAAAATTTCTGTGACCACGTCAGTTTGGCTAAGATGGGTTTCTCGTCAAATTCAAATCTCCTTCAGAATGGAAGCTGGTTAAATTCCAGCATTCCCAATGGCTCGATGGGGCGGATTTAAGACGAAAAATGCACTGACTCTGCAGAGGGCAGAATTGTCTGATTGAATACAGCTTAGACCTCTAGTATACAGATGCATTTTATAGACATGGGTTAAACCCACCCTCTTAGACCTCTAAAAATACGTAGTACATCTCGGCCAGACTGAAAGCTGGGAAGAACTTTGTAGGTAGCCGGCTACTGCTGATATAAGTGAATGAACAGCAGCAGTCATCAAGGCACAAAACAGCCACAAATCTGCAAAAGTCAAACAAGCCCGTAGTGCACGCATGACTGTACAGTAGCAGTGATCTGATTGGTGTTCTCATCTGTCCATCAGGGCGGTGCGAACGCTTTGTGACCATTCAGGCACGGGGGAGGAGCTGAGCTTCGATAAGGGGGAGGAGCTTGTGGTGCTGGGCAGCGTGGATCATGACTGGATTCGCTGTCGTCAAGGAGACAGGGAGGGCCTCGTGGCCATTGGCTACACCTCCCTCATCATGTGACCTCTGCTGACCTCCTCTCATTGGCTCTCAAGGTCAAAAGGCGGCGACGGTCCCAACTCCGAAATAAATGAGCAGATAAACAGACGGATGATAATGTAATGTTGTAGTGCAGTAGCTCGTAGATGTGTAGTGTCTCTCTATCTCTCTCCTATCTCCTATTGCCTGGCTCGTCATGTGGAAGATGTTTTATGCTAATACTGGCATTTGTCTTAAATAATGTTGAAATAACAAACATGCTGTATAAATTATACATATATTATATGAAGATACAACTGGTTTTCCAAGATAGATAGACAGATAGATAAACAAGAAAACTAGAGTTTAAAAAAATGTCATCTAAAAGTCATCTTATTGGTAAACAATTATTTAGTAATAATGTAAGAATGGAAAACATTATTGAACACATCGTAGGTCCTTTAGAAAACAAAGAAACAAAAAATATATATATTTAAAAGAAAGTCATACATTTACAAAAAAAAATACACTTTCAAAGGAATGTATTTGGCAAATGCATAAATCACAATGAGTTTAGATGTTATCCAGTGAATGCTACCTGAACCTTATGCACTGAGTGATTGAAGAGAAATGCACTTACCACATAATAAATAACGACCCCGGCCTTTAGACGCCCGCCCTGTCTGCCAAAACACCTCCGCTCTTTCACTTTCTACTCTTTTGCTGCACACAAACAACAACTATCTCTTGCTATGTCAGCTTGGTGTGAGTCAAGAGAGTGGGGTGTCTCTCTCACTGTGTCCGCTTGATCTAGTCGTGTGAGGGAGTGATGTGTTTGTGGACCTATTATCTGCTTGATGCATCATTTCTACCCAACCAAGCATCTAAAAGCCTAAAGAAGCTAAGCGCATTACTAAAGCCAAATACATAAGTAAAGCTAAATACGTAACAAAATACAACACAAATGGCGTGGCAAGTAACCGTCTAAATGTGTCTTTCCTCCTCAAAAGCACCCCTATTGCATCATACTTATTAATGAACCTTATTCATTGTTATTTATTGATGAGCAATCATTGTGATTTATTAGTAATCTATCATTGTTATCAGTAGAAGTAGTATTATGGGCTGTGGTGTGATGTTGAGTCTTCATGTTTATCCTACAACACTCATTTATTTGGCCTGATCGTTTAATTGGTCTGATAGATTCATTGGTCTGATTGTGTGATGGTACGGTAGGCATCATGTGGATGACGAGGCATACATACTGCCATAGTGTGTGATGGAGGACCGGCTCACGGCTTGGCTAGCTCTCGTCTTCCTGTTTTTGATCATCGCTATTCTTTTATTGCTTGGTTCCATCATGATCATCTGATTGTTCCTGATTTGATTCGGACTTCCTGTTATTTTGTCCAACCTGAAAATGCGTGTATAAAACACGGTCACCCTGTAACACACAATGTGATCTGTATTTTTCCTGATTTTATTTGGTTTTGACCAATCACAGCTCTGTTCGATTGGTTTGTAATAGCTACCCTGGGCAAACAGATGAGGTCCCCAAAACTGGAGCCCGTTTCTCGCAGTTAGCAACTTGGTAGGTTGCCAATGGAAATTTCATTGCAACCCAGATAGGAAAACTAGATGCCGTGTTCAGCTTTTTGACATGGCATAACCCTGGGTGCTACCGTCTTAGGATGGTATAATTACATCTTTCATAGATCTTAGAGCCACCTACAAGCTTGCCAGAATTGGCAGCAATATGCCAGCTAAACTTAGCGCCGATCTAACTCCAGCCATTCGTTCCAATACAAACGGAGTGGTCACTTGCTTGATCAAAACTGAATTAGCAACGGCGCTGTCGAGAAATGCACCTCTGGGCAAACAGATAAAGTCCTGAGACTGCAATGTTATTCATTAACACTGGCACTGAGGGCACCGGACAGTTGGGACTCAAAAACAAATCTGCTGTCTGTCTTGTGACAAGTCCTCCAAGCAGATTGCTCCTGACGGGCCCTTGTTAGACGGCTATACCAAATTTGTCCAAGTCTCTCTCATTCTGTACTTCCCTCAAAATTCTCCTAAAAAACAAACAAACAAACAAGCAATAACCAGCCCACCTGTGCTGACAGGTTCTTGGTGGATTGCGGTTTACCTGTATCCATTGTTCTCCAGAACCCATGAAGCAGCCAAGGTGACCTTACAGCGACCTTGTGGTTGTTGACTGGCACTCTCCTGAGGAGGAAGAAGGGGGATGAGGGACAAAGGCATTGAGGAGGGACTTTGGGTAGTGTCACAGCATGTTCCCTTGTTAACTACATATGGTTGCGAGTTGAGTTCAGATGCAGCCTATGACTTTTTGGGCAGTGACGAGGGACTAGGGGAGTGTCTCAAAATGTTCCCTTGTGGACTGCATAGGTTACGAGTGCAGATGCTGCCTACAGTAGGGCTTTGGGGGTGTGCCAAGCACTTTGTACATGCCCACCTCAGCTTAGCCTCACTCGGTTTCTCGTCATCAGCTAGACACCTGACACCTGATCTCAGCAATCAACCACAAAGGCCATGCTGCATCTCTCTCTCTCTCTCTCTCTCTCTCTCTCTCTCTCTCTCCCTCTCTCCCTCCCTCTGAAGGTCAGAAGTGTGGTGGCGTTGAGGGGAGGATGTTTTGAAGCTCTGAACAAGGTCTAGCATTGCTCAGGTGGTCAGGTGGAGCTTACTGTACTTTGGTGTCCCTTGATGTCCCTTGGTGACAGGGTTGTCCCACAGAGCCTCACATTAGCCAGCTGGATTTGCATGTACACTACCATGGCCCTTCAGCAAGCTAACTGCGCCCATTTACATTACTAAATCTAACTTTGCCTGTTCACATTAGCTGTGTTAGCAGCAGTGCCCATGACTGCATCTGGCCATGCCCACATTATTGTGCCAACCAAAGATTCTGTAGCACTGAGCTCCATTCTAGAATCTTTGGTGCCAACACACCCACACAGTCTCCGGCTGCTGAACTCCCAAAGAATAGTCGCCATGACGACTGACTTGGATAACCACGCGCCACAGGACGAGGCCATAAGAAGCAATGACTCAAATCAGGCACGGGTGTGATTGTGTATGTGTGTCGTTATTTTCTTGGGTATTTATGAGTTCAAAATGTGTAGTTTTCATTTGCAATGGAGTGGATAGTAGAACTTTACAGTACATTATTATGTGGCACGAGCAGTGTTAACTGCATCAGTATAGGCTTTGGGTTTCAGTACAGATCATGGCCAACCTTGATCCATTGGATTACAACCCAGTGCCACATATTCCATATGACCTGGTTTTACCTGTTCAAATTCAGGTGAATGTTAACTTGACCATATACCATCTGGCTGCGTTTCACCAAACTACATACTATGAAGTTCCGGTTTCCTCACGCAACCATCTGAGGTTGGTGAAAGTGAGTTATTCCTGAAGGGATGAGCCAATCAGGATTGGCGGGGTGGGATTTTCCATAGACGGGTGTGGTAAAGGCTCTTCTGCCTTCTGTCGCTCTCAGCTGTGTCATGGGTCGAGTTCAGCGTGAATGGCTGAAGTAGCACGTCAGTAAAGATGAGAACAGGTTGTTTATCCAATCCCACGCAAGGATTTTTGATAAGGAAAGTCATTCGAAAACAAGTTGGTTGTGGGGATACCCAGATGGTATTGTGAAGATGAAGGTGAAACGTACCAGCTGGCTAGAGTCAGGTCAGGTGATTACCTGGTTGAATGACCACCTGGGTGAATTGGAGGGGTAAAACCAGGTCATGTGGAATATATGGCACTGGATATTAGGCTAACTAATGAATCCAGGTTGCCCATCAATGGTTTAGACTAGATTTTGGGGTTTGGGGTCTCTGCCGCAACAGTGCAGAGCATCTTCGTTAGGATATCTGGTGCTTGTTTTTAAAGGTCTTGTGGTGGTTGAGATCATATGCAGAACCTGCTCGTTGTTAATGCTCACAGGTAACTGATTTCTGACCACCTTTACCTCTGTGGGACTTGCTGCAAAAACTGGTACATGAACATCAGGAATTCACGTTTTTCTTGTTTGTTTTCTTGGTCTTTTACATCAGTGCATATTGCTATAGCTGCTTCTGTGGGTATGAGATATTATTGAAATAATCATGGAAATGTGTTCCATACTTCTGATCGTCCGTTTCTGTGGCTCGTGGAAACCTTTCAACTGTTCTCTCCCTGGCAGGTTGTTTTTTTCTCCTTTCTTTTGTTTATCTCTCTCTCTATCTATCTGGTGTTGTGTGTGTGTGTGCGTGCGTGTGTCTGAGTATGTGTGTGTGCCTGTGTGTGTGTGTGTAACTCTCCCTAGTGTAGCCTGCGAGTAGCACTGTATTATGTACTACTGTTTGTCCTTGCAGAGGCACTCACGCCAGTCAAGAACCCCTTGTCCTGCATGTGCTTGTTTGTAAATATACCAATAAAGACATAATATATACTACCCATGTGATGTACATGATTATTATAGGCTTAATATATACTACTATATCAGACTTTTTTCCCCAAACATTTCTTTATCCAGTATTTTATTATATCCAACACATCACAAACCCAAGGCACACACACAAAAACCACATACATAATAAAAAGCAAACCCCCCCCCCCCCCCCCCCCAAAAAAAAAAAAAAAGAAATCATCATCATCATCCCAACAATCAAAAACCAACTAGAGTACAAGAAAACAAATTCCCATCTAAACTCCCACAGTATCCCAGCCCTCTACTTCAATAGCATTACCCCTAAGAAAATCATAAAACATGTAATTCCAAAACTTGTCTAATTTCCTCCTTAAAGTATAACTAATTCTCTCTAAAGCAAAATAAAAACATTCCCTTTAGCCATTGCGCCAACACACATGCTGCTTCCGACTTCCACTCTCTATGTGAGACTATTATAGATACATGTACCGTTACATAGTCCTCAGGGGTGGAAAGTAAATAATAACATTTACTCTAGTATTGTAGCCTAATTGAGTAGCTTTTATGAGTGCTTTGTAATTTTTAAAGGTGCACTGAGTAAGATTAATTTTTTTTTTGTTTATTTCCAGAATTCATGCTACCCATTCACTAATGTTACCTTTTTCATGAATACTTACCACCACCATCAAATTCAAAGTATTCATTATGACTGGGAAAATTGCACTTTTCATACATGAAAAGGGGGATCTTCTCCATGGTCCGCCATTTTGAATGTTCAGAAATAAAAATTTGTAGCTGCAAAAATGAGTGTACTTTGGACATATTAGAAAATATTCGTTTATTACTTTGTAAACTTTCATGAAAAGATCAATTTTGGCAATAGGCAGCCCAGTTTCAATGAGCAGCATAGTTGCAGTACCCTTTTGACCATTTCCTGCACAGTGCTAACCTGGTTCTCTCAATGGTTGTTACCAAGTTTAACGAAGATGCACGAAGGGTCTGCGTGAGAGCCAGGCTAGCACAGTGCACCTTTTAAGTAGATTTTCAAATGAGTGCTTTTGTACTTGAGTCCTTTTTGATTTAAGAACTTTACTGAATTACATTGGAACCAGGCCCGGGGCCTATACTACAAAGCTGGTTCAGGATAAGTTAAGGTTAAGTTAGAGGTAAATCATCTAATAGAAGAGTGCGGAGTAATCATAAAAAGCTCTTCTATTAGATGATTTACCTCTTAAACTTACCTTAACTTATCCTGAACCAGCTTTGTAGTATAGGCCCCTGGTTAGCCTACTGAATACTGAGTAAAATGAAACCGAGAAAGACAAAATGACACGCCCAATAGTAAAGCAATCTCACGTATATTAAAGGAATTTATTGTGTGCCCCATTTTCACTATTTTACTTGCCCCACCTATCTTGGATATATGCCTGGGATGATAGCTGGTACCAAGCATTATAGGGAGACCATGGGGACAAAAGAAAAAGAGGAAAGTAACTGAGTACTTTTACGCAAATTACATTTTAAATTGAAGTTCTTTTTTTTTTTTTTTTACTGTTATTTGACTAGTAGGCACTTTTAGTTGTGTGGAAGTAAATATACTTTTACTTGAGTACCAATCTTCTGTGCTAGTCTTGTTCATTGTATACTAGCCCTGTACAGTGTGATCATTATAGTCATAACTAGCCCTCTGATATATGTGATTATTATTAGCAGCAATAAGTTCAATCATAACGTATAATTGCTCTTTATATTGTCAGCAAGGGTTTCTAAAATTGCTGTGTTTCATGGAGGCCTGAGGTTCCTCATGGAGGCCACACTTCTTATCACTACCAGCAGGTGGCGACATTTCCCCAACTATTGCATTGACGTGACATCACGCCACACCAAGGGTCATGGGGCACAGATTCCCCATCTACACACTCACAAACAAAAAGATCCTAAAGTGACCCTGCTGTGGCCTAGTGGTAGGGCACTGCGTTACTACGCCAGCAACCCGTGTTTGGTCATTTGCCGATTCTTCCTTTCTCTCTCCCATCCGCTTCCTGACACCTCTCATACTATCCTATCGAAATAAATGCAGAAATGCCCCTAAAAAATAAAAAAGATCCTAGAGATCCACAGAGTATATTAATTCTTTCTCAAACACATAAATCCTACTGGATCTCAAGGAAACCCCATCTCCACCCCCCCCCCCCCCTCTCTCTCACACACACACGTGTGCACACGCACACACTCACATGCGACAGTAGGACATTGTCAGCTAAGCCATCTCCTTGCATGTAAATTATTAACTGAAGTATGAACAGAATACCCATCAACATTACTTCATGTTGATTACTTTCTTTATTGATCTTTAATACAAATACTTGTCATCACATTTGAAACAGAAACATGTATAATGCAATAAGCTATCCCTTTCAATTCATATGTGAGGCAGTTTTTTTTTTTAAGTGTCTCAAATGGGTCAAACAGGAAGCTGCTGGCATATTTAAAGTGCAAAGCGTAGTCTGATCAAAGGACCCCGAAGCCAGAGTCTTCTGTTGAGATCAGAGCAAACCCATGACTGGATCTCCAGTCTATATATAAGACATTAAAATGCAGAATTACGACTTGCGGAGACCAAGTTCAGGTGCATAATGCATGTGAATGGCTTTGAGTGGAGCTTGGCATCAAAGAGGACTACTGGTACCCTGCTTGGGTCTTGGCATCATCTCTACTGCATCATCTGATGATCAAGGCCATCTGAAATGCATCATCTCATTGGGTGAATATGTGAAGGTGATATAAACAACATGATCTGATTAGGTCAATAGAGTATGTGAAAGGATATGAACAAACATCTGGTTGGGTGGACATGCGTGAGGGCGGTGATAAAAACATCATCAGATTAGGCGAATATGTTCAGAGATTACATGAAAGTGTATAAAAAGCCACATGATTGGGTGAGTATATGTGAAGATGATATAAACAACACCATCTGATTGGTTGAAATATAGGTGAAGGTCATATCACCCCCATCTGATTAGGCGAATAAAAGCCATCTGATTGGGTGAATATATACAGTGAGGAGTAAGTATTTGATCCATTGCTGATGTTGTTGGTTTGCCCACTAATAAAGACATGATCATTCTATAATATTAATGATAAAATGTATTCTAATATGGAGAGACGGAATATCAAAAAGAAAATCCAGAAAATAACTTTGAAGAATATATTTTAAATGATTTGTATTCCATTGAGGAAAATAAGTATTTGACCCCTCTAGTCAAAGAAGACAAAATACTTGGTGGCAAAGCCCTTGTTTTCTCATTCAGAGGTCAGATGTTTCTTTCAGTTAATGACAATGTTTGTGGATATATTAGAAATGATTTTTGTCCACTTTTCTTTGCAGATCATCTCTAAATCATTTAAGTTGTATGACTGTAGCTTGGCAAATGGGATATTTTGTCCCCTTCACAGGATTATTATAGAGTTAATGTTTGGAAACTGTCTAGGCCACTTCATGACCTTAATGTGCTTCTGCTTGAGCTACTCTTTCGTTGCTTGGGCTGTATGTTATGGATTATTATCATATTGGAAGGCCAATCCATGACCCACCTTCAGTCTAGTGGTGGTGGGAAAGAGGTTGGTATGCAGCATTGTACATTTACATGTCTCCCTTTATCCATTCCTTGACGATGTGAAGTTGTCCTGTGTCTTGGCCAGACAAACAACCTCAAAACATAATGTTACCACTTTCATGTATGATGTTGGAGAAGGTGTTGTTCTTGGGATCATAGGCAGCATTTCTCTTCCTCCAAACAGATCGAGTTGTGTTAATGCCAAACAGTTTGATTTTGGTGTTATCTGATTCCAGCACCTCCCAATCATATCCTAATCCAGTTTGATGTTCATTGGCAAACTCCAGGTGAGCCTGAACAGGTTCCTTCTGAAGCAGGGGTACCATACTGTACATGCACTGCAGGATTTTAATAAGTTGTGGTATTAAGTGTTTCCAATAGTTTTCTTAGTGATTGAGGTCCCAGCTGCCTTGAGATCATTTCCTAGCTTCTCCCATACAGTTTTAAGGTGCTTTATCTCTTTTTTTCTGGTTATTAAATTCCCACAAGGTCAAATCTTGTATGGAACCACAGACAGGCCTAAGATTGATGATTGGTGATGATTTTGTATGTCCTACAATTGGGAAGAAATGCACCAACAGCTTGCTCCTTAATATCTAGGAGCCCATTTCAGCCTTGTTGAGTTCTAAAATCTTGTCCCTGACATCCTTTAACAGCGTTTTGGTCTGTCCCATGTTGGCGAGTTTAGTTTGATTGATTGACTGCTTCTATGGACTGATTCTGCAGATTCAATGTGTCTTTTGTGCAGGTTACTATTAATAACAGGTGTGTTCAATTCAGATAACAAGTTGATTGGAAGTGCCATTTGATCTGCGGGATCAGAACTCTTAATGGTTGGCAGGGGATCAAATACTTATTTCCCTCAATGAAATATAAATCAATTAATATATATTCTTTAGAGTTAATTTCTGGATTTTCTTTTTGATATCCTGTCTCATCATATTATAATACATATTATCATTAACATGAAAGACTGGTCATGTCTTTATTAGTGGGCAAACCAACAAAATCAGCAAGGGATCAAATACTTATTCTCCTCACTGTATGTGAAGGTGATGTGTAAGCCTGATTTGGTGAATATGTGAAGATTATTGATCATGCATCACTGTCTAAATAAATGCATTTACAGGGGAACTCTGGCTTGTTTGAAGCTGAATTTCAATGGTTTTAAGAGGGTTGAGCAGTCAGTTGCAAGAATAATTTGGCTGGAATCTACTGGTATATGGAGAGCATTGTCATGGAAGAGTTTGGGAAACCCTGAACTACGTAATTTAGCTTCAAACATACCAGAGTTTCCAAATAAGGCTCTAAACTTTGGAGTCTATAGCATGGACGATTCTGAGAATGGTACAATTCCACAGAAGGCAGAACTTAACGCTGTAAATAGCACAGGAAACCGAAGTGAATATTGCAAATGGCACAGAAAAAGAGCAGCAAAAAAAAACCAAACATACAAAACCAAAACCCACATAAAATTAAAAAGTGCTATGTGACCATCAATATCACACATGGTTCTGAAATGGCAGGCAGGCACTTTCCCTCTTTTCTGTAAACACAGTGTCCTCTGGACACATAATGGATAATACATGTAGTATAACGCAAGTATGCATGAATATCCTCATCATTTTTTTTGGTCTAGCTCCAGTCCAAACCAACACGCCCCCACACCCTCACTGGTGGACTGAATCGTCAAAGCCAAGCCTGGAGCCAATCCCCTTCTCCACCACAAAACACACACACCCCCAGCCCGCCTCCAATACATCCTCGATTCCCCACATCACCCCTCACACACACACATACCTCCAGCCCGCCTCCAATACATCCTCGATTCCCCACATCACCCCACACACACACACACACACACACACACACACACACACACACACACACACACACACACACACACACACACACACACACACACACACACACACACACACACACACACACACACACACACCTCCACCTCACCACCAGATTGAGTCCTCCAGGCTGTGACCCAAGCCCCCCACCCCACCTCCAGAACGGCCCAAGTCACCCCTTGAGCTCCCCAGATCACCCCAGCCTGAAGTGACCCCCATCACCCCTGCCGCCACCCCCAGGATGGCCAGCCCCAGCCTGGCGTCGCGCCACCACAGCGCCTCGTCGGCCCCCAGCAGTGACGGCCTCCAGACCCGCCCCAGCAGCTCCATGTCGGCCCCGGGAGGGCGTTGCCGGCGGTAACAGCAGACGGTGAGGGGTTCCCAGTCGCCTCTCCCTTCCTCCTCCTTGTTGTAGCAGCCGGGGGACAGGCACAGGGACAGCAGTGGCCCCTCCCTGCCTGACCCAGCCGTGTGGTCCTGATGCTGGCAGTCGGCCATCTTGGAGGAGTGGATCAGAAGGAGTGTATCAGCATCGTAGAACTCCACCCTCCCTCTGTCGCAGTCCAGGTACACGCCCACTCGCCTTGGATACTCCCACAATGCAACAGGGGTCTCCACCGCTCCAGACACAGTCACACTGTAGCCGCGTCCCCTCTTCAGGTGCAGCATCACCTGTTCCCGTAGCGCCCCCTGTGGCGTGGCACACCACCTACACACACACATCCCCTGGCACGCGCACAGCTGAGACACACCCGCCACACACACCCCCACGGCCCAGTCGGGTCTGCGACCCACCTCCACCTCCCAGTAGTGGCGGCCCTGGCCGTACGCTGGATGGCAGCGTGCCATTGGCCGATAGCCCCGGAACACGCCCAGCAAGCCCCCCAGCTTCCTGTCCACGCGCTGCAGGCTGCGCCCTGATAGGCCCACTCGGGAATAGGACTCCTCCCACTGAGCCAGCTCATCAGCATGGGGAACTGGGGAGAAGAGAAGAGAAGAGAATAGGAGAGGAGAGGTGAGGAAAGGGGAGGAGAGGAAAGGATGTGGAGTTAAGAAGAGGAGAATAAGAGGAGAGGTGAGAAGGAGGAAAAGTATGGGAGATAAGAGAAAGGAGGAGAGGAGAGGAAAGGAGACAAGAGAAGAGGAACGAAAGGAGGAGAGGACAGGACAGAAGAGGAGTGAGGAGAGGAGGAGAGGAGAAGATAGGAGGAGTGAGCAGAGAAGAGGAGAGGAGAAGAGAAGTGAGGAGGAGTGAGAAGAGAAGAGGGAAGGTTAACATGCCAGGAGAGGAGAAAGAAGAAAGAACACATTGATAAACACTATTGAAGTATTTTCTCTGTATGCGGCAGGTAGTGTTTTTTCATCTATACATACATATATTATTAAGAATTCATAACAATGTACATGTGCGTATAATGTTTATAAAATAAAAACATAATTCACTATACAGCTATATCGGTCATCTGACCCTTCTGGATGCCTTTCTGTTTTGTTATTGCTACAACAACGACAATGACAAGTTATAGCAACAAGTTAATAATATTTGAATCTGTCTTGCCCTGTTGGATGAAGTTCATTATTATAATTATAGTTATTATTATTATGAGAAATGAGAATATCTCCATGTGTTCTCACCTTGCTGGATGTGGATGTGGTTGAGAACTTGCTTCCAGACTAGGAAGGGCAGATGGGACTCGTATGGGCCCAGATTGATGACATCACTGCACACGCCCAGGCCCTCCAGCTTCGATGAGAACCAGAGCCGTCTAATGAGAGAGTTGTGTCAACCAGGGACCAGGAAGTTGGTTCGTGATGTGATTTGCGTAGATTAAAAATTTTCTAAACAGCAACCTTCTGTTCGCTGGAGACTAACACAGAACTATTACATACTAAACAAAGATTAAGTACAAACAACTTACATTTACCTTTACCACATTTTCTGTGTTCTTCGGCCACCTCGTAGAACTAAATAACTACTTCTATTGGAACTAAAGTCAATGGGGATTTACATGTACTAAAAGGCTCCGTGAGGCTCCATGAGAGCCGCCATTACTGTGGAAAGATTGGACCATAGAGGTCTATGGGAGTGACGTAACCCTCTTATTAGACGGCTCTGATGAGAACCTGAGAGACACAACCAGGAAGCCGGAAGTCATGTACATAAATCAGCCTGGAGTGCGTGTGTGTGTGTGTGTGTGTGTGTGTGTGTGTGTGTG
The DNA here is from genome assembly GCF_034702125.1 of Engraulis encrasicolus. Classification (NCBI taxonomy): domain Eukaryota; kingdom Metazoa; phylum Chordata; class Actinopteri; order Clupeiformes; family Engraulidae; genus Engraulis; species Engraulis encrasicolus. Next base: position 37,285,137 of record NC_085861.1, read on the forward strand.
TGTGTGTGTGTGTGTGTGTGTGTGTGTGTGTGTGTGTGTGTGTGTGTGTGTGTGTGTGTGTGTGTGTGTGTGTGAGTGAGTGTGTGTGCGTGTGTGTGTGTGTGTCCATACTGCTGTTCCGTGGAGCTGGTGTGTTCTTCAGAGGATGCAGGGTCGCTATCAAAATGCAGCATCTCTTCAACCATGCCACTCCCCACAGAGGTCCACCACTACACACACACACACACACACACACACACACACACACACACACACACACACACACACACACACACACACACACACACACACACACACACACACACACACACACACACACAATGGTGAAAATGATCAACACATTGATTAGATTAGTTTATTTGCTCACTAGAAGGAAGCTGATTGGACTATGGGCTCACCAGAAGGAAGCGGATTGGACTACGAGGCGAACTCACCTGGAGGAATGTGATTGGCTGGGTGTTGCTGAGGTTGGAGGTGAGCACCTGCTCCGTGTTGGTCTCCATGGAGATGAGTTGTGTCAACATGTTCAGGTTGGTCTGCATGGGAACCAGAACTCTAGTCTCCTCCTCTTGCAGTCTAGAGAGCACCTAACAACAATAATAACAGTGATCATCAAAATCATCATCAAAAGGTGGCTCTTAAGACCACTTACCCTCACGCTACCCCTTGACCCCAGTGATGCCACATTTTTCAGGCTCAGCCCTTTCCGAGATATGAGCTATTCTAATGGGGGCAGCGTTTGTTTGCACTTAAAGAAAAACAAAAACAAAATATTAGCCTAATCCAAATATTTTCCCAAAAGGTACCGCTGTTTGCTAGTTGTCTGTTGATGTTGTATAACCTTTTGGATGTTTTTGGGAATAAATAAAAATGTTTTGAAATGTAAACAAAGCGCTGCCCCCATTACAATGACCAGGATCTCGGAAAAGGCTGAAGAAGAAAAAAAAAAACTCAGGTACTGACAAGTCCAGGGTAGTGTGAGCATTACAACTGCATGTTGAAATTGGCTGAAGTTATCCTTTCAGCTGCCTCTTAAAAAATGTCCACAAAGGGGGCTATTCTGATACAAAGGGGGAAGGAGTTCCATCTTCTGGGTGTGTAAAATTCAAAAGCTGATTCACCAATATTCTTTGGTGGGGTGGGTACAGGAAATGAGTGGGAGAGAGAGACAGGGGAGGATCAAGAAATAACCCTCCATCGGAATCGAACCTGGGTCCCAGGTGTTACAGCGCAGTGCCCAACTGTTTGCGCAATGCCTGGGACTGGTTGGAATCTTAAGTAGTCTATCAGCTGATCCAAAGGCTTGGCCAGGGTTATAAAAGTACAGCATTTCAGAAGTATTGCTTGGAGCGAGAGACCATTTAGGCGTTGGTTGTTTTCTGGATTGGAGGGTAACATAACTTTGGAAGGGCGTATCACGATACTGCCTTCTTGCATCACGATACAGTACTGGGATCACGGTTTCTCGATTCTATACAATATTGTTACAACCCTAATAAAGAGATAACCATGGTGGTACTGAAAGTGAAAACCATAGCAACATCCAGTAGATAGTAATGCAGAAATAATCCCGGTAATGCAGAAGAGCATGGTGATGCAGATAGCCTACCTTCTGCTCCTGATCTCTCAGTAGCTGCTGCAGCTTGACAAACTCAGAGGAGATCATCGCAGACAGGTCTCTGGAGCGCTCCTAAAATGATCATCATCGTTATAATCACCTTCATCATCTTAAATCTGCACCATTGTCATTATATTGTAATTATCAGAGGCTCTCCTAAAGCAGCAGATAGACTTTCACTGGCACCTTAGCTCATATCCTTGAATACCACAGCTCAAATAATCATGATCATGATCATCTCTGGGTTCTTCAAAGCATGAGCTAACTATGACCCATGGAGGAATACCTCTCAATATCTATCTTCCCGTCCTCTCCTTTCTCTTGTGGCCTCGTCATGGCAAGACGTCATTGACGATGGACATTTTATTCAATATCTTGCAAAAAGCACAATTCAAAGGTAATTTTCTCATTCTCAATCTGGAAGTTGTCCCCCAAAAGTTGTTGTGCCTATGCTGACAGCAGGGAAACTTCATTTTCATTTCACGATCATTGTTTTCTCCACAGAGGGGGGCATCAGCGAATCACAAAAGGAGAGGACAGGAGGTTAGATTTATACTATCTTGGTACAAGAGTGACACGGCAATGCAGTGACAAGGCAATGAGAAGATCATCCTCTAGGTGGCAGTAATACAACACCTTTATTGACCTGGGCTGAGTTTCAAAACTCTCAAGTAGTACTTAAGCCTAAGTAGTACTTAAGTATGAGGGGGCACCTCGGCAATGTATCACATAACGAAAAGTTTATGCAAAAAATAAATTGTATTGGCCTACATATAATGTTTTGTTCTGGTACATGCAAATAAAATGCTTGCTGAAGTGCATGTGTGAAGTAAAATAGTGTATTTATTAACTTTTAGTTATGATGTGAAACCTATTTCTGGTATATTGCCTAGGCGGCCCCTCATACTTAAGTACTACTTAGGCTTAAGTACTACTTAAGAGTTTTTGGGAAATGCAGCCCTGTTCAGAATCGACGTCCTCACTGAATGCGTGCGCATCGTTGACTCGCACACCAGAGAGGTTTAAAGGGACACTGTGTGAGATTTTTAGTTGTTTATTTCCAGAATTCATGCTACCCATTCACTAATTTTACCTTTTTCATGAATACTTACCACCACCATCAAATTCTAAGTATTCATTATGACTGGAAAAATGGCATTTTTCTTACATGAAAAAAGGGATCTTCTCCATGGTCCGTCATTTTGAATTTCCAGAAATAGCTGCAATTTTAGCTGCAAAAATGACTGTTCTTGGGCCATACTAGAAAATATTAGTTAATTAAATAGTAAACTTTAATGAAAAGATCAATTTTGGCAGTAGGCAGCCCAGTTTCAATGAGCAGCATAGTTGCAGTACCTTTTTTGACCTTCCTGCACAGTGTACCTTTAAGGGTATTACGAGAGACTACACTCTTCCGGGTGGTACTGCACTCTAGTGCGCCAATGGAGGAGTGCACACTCTATTCAGAATGAATGGGCTGCGCTCTCTCGGCAGTGGCCCCAAGGTGAACTGCAGCCATGGGTAAAATAGGGAGTGCCGTGGCTGTATATAAAACTGGCTGTGAACACACACACACGAACAGACAGTGCAGACCTTAAAAAGAGAAGACCTGCCGTGCTGAAGCGTGTACGTTGATTAAAAAAATAGAGATTGCGAAAAGTACACTTGCTATCCTATATCGAGAGGGAAGAGGCTGTTCCAGAAACATAGTAGATGTTTGTTGTTGCAAGACACAAAAATACTGACTGGAATGAGGACATCATCAGGAATGCCCGTGTCTGTGATACCCACTGCATATCTTAAGTTGACCATCCGTTTTCTTATTACGGAAAAAAACACCTGGCTAGTTTCTATAAAAATGAACGGTGCATGGTCAATTCTGCTCCAACGATGCGCACACAGCCAAATTACGTCATATCTGTTTACAAACAGTAAACGGGTCAATTGACACCATGAAAAACAAAATTCTTACCAATACCCCCTGTATTACGCATGGCAAAAGGTTGAAAGCGAGCAACATCTAGTGTTCTATGTCCACAGTGACTTGTGTTCTAGTCATTACTCATTAAGTGTTTTTGTTTAAGACTTGTAAAAGTTGTTTTACTTTACCTGACATGTTTCAAGGGTGTCACTACCTGTGCTCAAGTTAGTTGGCATTAGCTAATAGTCACGTGTTCTACCAGAGAAGATGTAAGTATGACAGGTGTAAGCAGCTAACAGTGATCTGTGTTAGAGTTAGCATTAGCTATTAGTCACCTGTGTTCTAGTTAGTTAGCATTAGCTCATAGTCACCTGTGTCTGTAGGACCTCAGCAGACTGCAAGCCAATCATGTAGTTTAGACTTGCGTTCTCCGTAGATAGGAAGTTGACTGCTCCACCCAGCAAGCCCTATAAAAACACAATGGCACAACATGGAGTCAAGACATACATGTATATATGAACAGTAAACAAACACCTGTGTGTGTGTGTGTGTGTGTTTGTGTGTGTGTGTGTGTGTGTGTGTGTGTGTGTGTGTGTGTGTGTGTGTGTGTGTGTGTGTGTGTGCGTGTGTGTGTGTGTGTGTGTCACCAGAGGCGCATCTTGTCACCAGGCAAGGCAGGCAGCCGCTTGGGGCCCCCAGCATACTAGATGGTGAAAAACAGCTCAACTTCAAACTATAATAGCGGCAATTTGTTTCGAATGTTCATGCTTTTGGGTTTTTGCTTGGGGCCCCCATTGACACTAGAATCGCCTCTGTGTGTCACCTTATAGTGCTGTGCCACCTCTTCTGCTGGTCTCTGTGTGTGTGTGTGTGTGTGTGTGTGTGTGTGTGTGTGTGTGTGTGTGTGTGTGTGTGTGTGTGTGTGTGTGTGTGTGTGTGTGTGTGTGTGTGTGTGTGTGTGTGTGTTTGTGTGTGTCACCTTATAGTGCTGTGCCACCTATTCTGCTGGTCTGTGTGTCTGTGTGTCTGTGTGTGTGTGTCTGTGTGTGTGTGTGTGTGTGTGTGTGTGTGTGTGTGTGTGTGTGTGTGTGTGTGTGTGTGTGTGTGTGTGTGTGTCACCTTATAGTGCTGTGCCACCTCTTCGGCTGGTCTGCATGTGTGTCCGTGGTGTTGCTCCGCCTCTCTACACACCACACACAGCAGCTGCTGGTCCTCAGTACAGAACAGCTTCAGCCTCTCCTGGTGCACAGAGCACATGAGGGCGGGGTCTTCCACAGGCTCCGCCCCTGAACCCGCCGGCTCCAACAACACGCTAGTCAGGCTCTCCTGGTAACACAGAGTGCAGTATATACTAGTGGTGTCAACAATGATCGATTCGGCGATCCGAATCGATGCAGGGCATGGACGATCCAGAATCGATCCGGCAAGTTGCAGAATCAATCCGGCAATTTTTTTAAGTTTCAATTACTTCCATGGATATTTCGGGAGCAAATGAATGTTAACACATTGAATACCGGCGGTGCTCACGGAATTATGTCGTAGAATACCAGCGTTCTAAGCCCTTTTTTACGTTTTTTTGTAGACTCACAGCTTATTATGTGATCGGGCCACTGAAATATGTTATGACTCGTTTGAAAGTGGAGACGCTGCCCTCTTAGTAGGTGAAAACTGTGTGTCTCTACGAGCTTTTATTGCCGAGTAAACCCACGCTAAACCGAAGTGGGTATCCATGGAATTCAGCTACAATCGGAGATATTGAGGTTTTTGTGAAGGGTGCGCTTCTTCAGAATGTGACGAGTTTGAAAGGGGATGAGTTGGTTTTAATCACAATTTGGTGCAAGGTTAGCTCTGACACACATCTTCCTGCACGTCAAGACACACCTCCTGCTCTAAACCACTACGACACCGGCAATCAATGCCCTTCGAAATCCACGTTTTTCACACAGACTGAACACAAGCTCTTTGCACACATGCAGAAGGTCGGACATTTGCTAAAATAGTTCCCGATGTCTCCCGAAATAATAGCCCAACATTGACAACAAATCCCAATGATATGATGCTTAGATGTAGCCCATCCGATCCATATGTAGCCATCTATGCTAGCTTCTGCTTCTGGCTTTTCACATACAGGAAGACAGTTCAACATAGGGGTGAATAATCAAATAAACTTATCTGGTTGGCGATCAAACTTCTAAATCGGAGCGCATTACTCCAATTACAATTCGGGTGCCATTTTGATCCAAGGAGCTGGTAAAGGTCTAGGTAGCAAGCCCAGAAAGTTCAAGATACTCCTGGCACGATATACAATGGTCTCTGTGTTTACCTATTGCGTGAAGTCAGACACAATACACGCTACCGATCGTAGGCTGCTAGGGAAACAACAACATAGCACGATTCACGAATACGGCAGCACACCTCCTGCTCTGTCACACTACGACACCAGCAATCGATGCCCTTTGAAATCCCCGTTTTTCACGTGGACTGATCACAAACTCTTTGCACACATGCAGAGGGTGAGACATTTGCTAAAATAGCTCCCGATGACTCCCGAAATAATAGCCCAACATTGACAACAAATCCAAATGATATGATGCTTAGATGTAGCCTAGCCCATCCGATCCGAATCATATGCGGTGGCAGATGGACACTCCCAACTGAGATCGCTCCCGGACGTGTAGTCCCAGGTGTTTCTATCACTCCCGGACGTGTAGTCCCACCCGGATCGATAGTCTGGCTAGTGGGAGCGAGCCGACAGGGGAGCGTCCTGTGTTGGGAGCGACAATCAGGGAATCATGATATGTAGCCATGCTAGCTTCTGGCTTCTCACATACAGGAAGACACAGAAACTTATCTTTTTGGCGATCAAACGTCCAAATCGGAGCGCATTACTGCAATCACAAATCGGGAGCCATTTGGATCCAAGGATCTGGTAAAGGTCTAGCAAGTCCAGAAAGTTCAAGATACTCCAGGCACTATACAATGGTGTTTACCTATTGCGTGAAGTCAGAGACAACACATGCTACAGTGACCGTACTAGGGAAATCAATGCAGGCAGCGCGATAGGCGACATGGGTTGGCATCCAGACATCTTGGTAAGTTAAATTAAAATATCCAAATCATAACACTCAAACATCATAACAATCAAACAACTTTGGACTGCAAATGTTGTCATTTATGTCCATCACAGAGCTACCAAAATCACATATATTGTCCATTGAAGGGTGTAGATTCAAAATATGATATTTAAATGCAAAAACGTATTTTTACGTTTTGGTATACAACGCATGGGCGTGAAAAACGCATTATTACGTCGTCGGTACTCAATGTGTTAAATTAAATAAAAGCACCTCGAAACATTGCAAGACTGATACAGAACACGGCCAATAAATTGTTGCTCAGTATCTGACTACTTGTATTGCCTCATCATGGCTGATTAAACATTTGCTTTGCGTTCAGTAGAAATGCAATGCATTGCAATGCATTGTAGAATTGAATCGGATCGGATTGGATCTAATAGAATCGAATCGAATCGGATCTACTACCTCCCGAATCGTGATCGAATCGGATCGTGAGGGCAGTGCCGATCCACACCACTAGTATACACCAGAGATGGGACCAACTCACTAATTTGCAAGTCACAAGTGAGTCTCAAGTCATAGGTGCCAGAAAGGGAGATGCAGTGGGGCATTTGCATCCCCACTTTTGGGCTCACTTTAATGCAGACAAATGAGTGGAGTGCAGCAGCTGAAACACTGTTAAGAAATAAAGAACAAAGAAAAAAATGCGCCACCACTTTAAAAACTCATTCCGGCGCCCTTGGTCTCAAGCCCTTCCAATCAAGTCCGAGTCAAGTCAAAATTTAAGACACATTTGACATACAAGTCAAGTCGTATCCAAGTCCCATTTTTTCCCCAAATCCTGTATGCTATGCACACTCTTGACAACTAATTTTGATCATAAATTCATTACCTCTTCACACTGCTATGCATGCCCCCCTTTGCCAGTCACATTCTTAACAAAAATAGTATAATGGAATATATCTAGACTTCAAGCTAAACTGCAAGCTAAAACTGTCAAGTCCAAATCAAGTCTTGAGTCAATACTGCACAAGTCCAACTCAAGTTATATGTCATTCCCAATATTGCCAAGTCAAGTCACAAGTCAAGTAATTTGTGTCTCAAATCGGACTCAAGTCCAAGTCACAAGTCCACATCTCTGGTATACATTCATATCAACACACACACACACACACGCACGCACGCACACACACACACACACACACACACACACACACACACACACACACACACACACACACGCACGCACGCACACACACACACACACACACCTGTAGTGTCCTCTGTTCTTCCAGGTGTTCTTTAGCTGCGCTGACCACCTTGGCGAGCGATCGATTGGCCTTAATATGTTTCTTGTTGAAGGGGTGTCTGCACTCTGGGCACAGCCCTGCACCCCCGCTGGTTGCCAGGTAAGTGCTGATGCATCTCCTGCAGAAGCTGTGCTGACAGCGAAGACTGACAGGCTCCTGGAACTCACCCAGGCACACAGGACACAAGATCTCCTCCGACAGGCCGGACGACGCCATCTTGGATCACACACACACATACACACACACACACACACACACACACACACACACACACACACACGTTGGTCACACATACTAATAACTACACAACCAGTCAGGCACACTGGACACAAGATCTCCGCTAAGGCCAGACAACGGCATCTTGGATCACTCAAACACACGCACACGCACACACGCACACGCAGACAGACACACACACAGACACACACACAGACACACACACAGACACACACTATACAGAAAGGTGTAACGTCACAAGATTGGGGGTGGGGGGAGGTGGGGGCAGTGATGACAGACTAACAGTTTAGTTAAAATGTCTGGACCTCTTTATATTGATAAGGTCAAGGACAGGTGTCACCAACGTTGTGCCCGCGGGCGCCAGGTAGCCCTCCAGGAGCTTCTGAGGTGCCCACCAAGGATGTTAGTAAACAGTGACGACTACCAGATTTTAGTCACAGTTAATGTTTTTCTTTATTTAAATATGACATTATTTATTCTTTATAACCTATAAGCAAATTATCATTCAATAATAGTGATTTGAGAATGATACCAAGACATCAATAGAGGATTTTGAACAAAAGTAGCCCTCTGGTAGCCCTCAGTAGCCCTCGGGTAGCCCTTGGTAGCCCTCAGACCCAGAAAGGTTGGGGACCCCTGGTCTAGAACAACGTTTTGGAGGTGCTTGGGGGTCCATGGCAAGTTGGAAGAAAAAGAAAAGCAAAACAAAATAAATAATTTAAAAAGTAATGCATACCAAAATAAATATAATATAATAATGTAGCCTATTGCATCTCTACCATTGTCATTGTTTTATATATCCCAAGAGGCACTGACACACAGATGGGGTAAACAGAAAAAAATAGCAGGCTTATTACCCATAGGCTATTAACCCATTTTGTCTTAAGCCCTTTTGGGGTAAGTGTGCCCTCTGCCTATCAAATCCAATATCTCAGCCTCCGAAGCACATACAGACATGAAATAAGTTACATTTAAAATCTAAAACCTTCATTTTGCACTATAGTGTTCATTCAGCTCTAACATACACACATCTTTAATAAAACAGCTCAAATCTCAAGAACTTGAATGCAGCGTATATGTCGCTCCATTCAGGGGGTTAAGGGAGGCCTTCCTAAAGTTTGGGAACCCTTGGTCTAGCATGCACCAGACCAGACATCATCACACTAGCATGATCCATGTGGCAGACACAAGGCTATGTGAGCCATCTGTTGGATGAGTGATCATGCTTTAGAAAGCAACCATAGCCTACATAGTTAACATTTTTGGTCTTTGCTCTTTAGCCCTATTATATATGTCGAAAGCAGAATTGTCACTTAATTGTCACTTAGGCTACAGGAAAAAGAGACCACACTAAACTTGATTAGTGAGGTCCTGTCCAAAGTTCAAACTTCACATCTGCAATGGGCTATAAAGCATAAACACAACACACAATCAACAAACGAAAGCTACAGGACATCAATACATTATTACAACACAATTCGCTCAAAATGTAATGATGATTGCTTGCAGTTAACCTGCCAGGACATTTGTTTGCCTGACAGCGGCTAGGGTTAACGCCGACGCTCTGCTTCTCAAGAGTTCTACGGTTCTACCGTCCTTCGCAGTTATTTTGCGAGAGATTTTATCAGCTGTGCCTTACCAGTAGTAATTTACCGTAACTAGGCCTACATTGGAAAGCAATGACTTTGACCACAAAATAGTAAAACAGCAGTCGTTTACATTCGTTGGTAGCGACCTTGTATGAGGAAGAGTTGTTATTGTCGTTTGTGGAACAAATTCGCAAGGAGCAGAGTGGCGAAAAATGCGGTTTCTCTATCAATTCCGGTGCATTATGGCATATGACCCGCCTGACGTTGCTGTCAAAACCCGTAGGGGGCCGCCCCTCTTTTCTAGAAAATTGTACATGATCACGTCACCACATTCTAAGACAGTACACTCTAAACTTGTTGGGCTTAATTGAAATACATGCTTTTGATTGTTTAGTATTTTTAAAATGGTATGGCTCTCGTGAATTTTTTTTAAATTAAAATTGGCATTTATGGCTCTCTCCACCAAAAAGGTTCCTGACCCCTGTTCTAAGGTGATGGAAATTATTTTTTAACATTTGTGAAAAAGAGAAGCACGAGCCAAATTTGACAAAATTGTGAAAATTATTTTTGTTTGCTCTCCAAGTAAATTCCACATCCAAAACAAGGATGACTCAGAGAAAACAAAAATAGAAACATTTTTGGTCACATGATGTCTGAAATGTGACTTAATAAGCTGTTAGCCTCTGAGTGATAGTTAAAGTCTTTTTATTGCACCTCTATAATATGTTTTGGGGTGAGCCATTCGAGGTGGGGTAAGTTGGGCCATTTATATGGTTGAACACCATGTGAGCATAAATAGAAAATATGTTTAATATTACCCAGGTGAGCTGAGATGAATGACTTGAATGCATGTTTCAGCCAACTCAAACACTAACATTTCCTTTTTTGCTACATTGCACTCATTGTTCACCATTAAAGCTGTAAGGGCCCACAATATTCTTTGGCATAGTTCAGTTGTTTAAATGTTTTATTTCACAGATTCATTAGTTACATTTGTTATAATAAATAAACTTTGTTTAGCTGAGATTTTTGCTTTGCTTACCCCACACAGTGGCTCATCTTACCCCATGCATGCATGGAGTAAGATGAGCCACCTGAAAACATGTTTTGAATTTATTTTTTTTATCATTTTAACCATGAACGTTTATCAATGAGTTTTTGCTCAAATAGTGACAGGACACTTTGAAATTTGGTATGATATGAAAATTTGAAAATAAACCTTCATCACTTAGCTGTGCCGAAAATTGTAAAAAGTGGCTCAACTTACCCGGTCTCCCCTACATCTGGGGCATGGGTGGGTTAGATTCTGGGTCCCTGCTTACAGAGCAAGTGGTAACACTTAACTTGACGCCAGTGTTATAAGTATGACAAAACAGTGTCATAACATTGTCATGCTGTCATGCATGTGTCATAAACATTATGTCAGTGTCATAAACATGTTATGACTTTTAAGTGAAATTTGGTTATGGTAATGACAATGTCAACTTTTCATGACCATAAAACGTTTATGACTTGTTCATGGCTAGGCCTTTGTCATGACACTGTTATGTCATACATATGACGCTGGCGTCAAGTATAGTTTAACCAGAGAAATTGCCGCACACACACTAGCTCTAGCCTATTACCAAAAGTATTTGCTGATCCTTCTAAATGATCAGAATCAGGTGTTTTAATCACTTGGCCTCGCCACAGAAATATAGAAATAAACACCCAGGCATGCAGACTGTTTTTAAAAATATACAGTATGTGAAAGAATGGGCCCTCTCAGGAGCTCAGTGAATTCCAGCCTGGAACTGTCATAGGATGGTTGCCATTTGCCAACTAGGATGCCACCTGTGCTACAAATGCTGTCATGCAATTTCCTCGCTCCTAGATATTCCACATTGAAGTGTCAGCTTTATTATAAGAAAAGGGTAGAGTTTGGGAACAACAGCAACTCATTCACAAAGTGGTAGACCATGTAAACTGATGGAGAGCGGTCAAAGCGCATGCTGAGGCGAAGACTGCAAAAGAGGTCACGATTGTCACATTGCTACAGATATCCAAACTTCATTTGACCTTCAGATTAGCCCAAGTACAGTAGGCAGAGAGCTCCATGGAATGTGTTTCCATGGCTGAGCAGCTGCATCCAAGCCATACATCACCAATGCAAAATATTGGATGCATGCAGTGGTGTAAAGCAGTGCTTCTTAACCTTTTTTTCTTAACGCACCCCCTTACCTGTGCCCAAGACAAGCCGCGCACCCCCAACCCAAACTTCTACATGTGTTTACGCACTAAAAGTGATTTAAGTGATTAATTACACTGATTCTGATCAATACTTTACATGGGGACAAAAATATGTTTTAATATGGTTTTGATTTGGCCTGATTATAATGTTTGCTAGCAGAGTTTTGGTCGCAAACTTAGCACAAACAAAATTCCGCGCACCCCCTGAAATCTCTGGCGCACCCCCAGGGGGTGCCCGCACCCCAGGTTAAGAACCACTGGTGTAAAGCAGCATGCCACCACTGGACTCTAGAGCAGTGGATATACATTCTCTAGAGTGGTGAATCACTCTTTTCTGGCAATCCGATGGATAAGTCTGGGTTTTAATTAAGATTGTGAGGAGGACTGCACATGTAGGACTGCATTTCAATTAGAAAGGAACTTTGAATGCTTCAGGATACCCAAAACATTTCAGACAATTCTATTCTATGCTCCCAACCTTGAGGGAACAATTTGGAGCATGCCCCTTCCTCTTCCAACATGAGTCTGGTGCGCATGAGCTTGACTGGCCTGCACAGTCTTGACCTGAACTGGATAGAACACCTTTGGGATAAATCAGAGTGGAGACTGAGAGCCAGGCCTTCTCCACAAACATCTCACCAATGCACTTTTGGAAGAATCATCAGAATTATCTAGGACACACTCCTCAATCTTGTGGACAACCAACAACAGTTGAAGCTGTAATAGCCGCAAAATGTGGACCGCCATGGGTCCAATGGGTTTGGATGGGATGGCAATTAAATTCATGTGTGAGTCAAGGCAAGCCAGCAAATATTACACATTTCTATGCACGCTCTTCGGTGCAGTCATATTTGGATATGCTTGGCAAAGGCTGGATAATTATTTGGTTAATGAAGCATAATTTCATACATTTTTTGCGAGCACACAGCCCAGTCCAAAGGATGTTCTTACTGGGGTACCAGGTCCAGGTAGCATTCTTTTAAGAAAATCTCGGTAAATATAGCATGGCACTTTCCGTTGGACTTTCCTTGTGGACAGACGACACTCACAGAGTGTAGATTTAGGCCTATGTATGACTAAAGATTAACAACCTTCTTTTATCAATTACACAAGACGATTTAATCAATTGCACAAGACGATGAGCTCGCACCAGTTTGATCTACGTACAGTGGCACACCACGTGTGAGGTGTGTGGGGACAGGTGGGGAGGAGGAGTTGAAGTGGGGTGCAGTGCAAAGTTTTTTTCAAACAGACGTGAGTGAAACGGACTCAAGCAGGCACAGGAGGCGGACTTTCTTTGGACGGCAGTTTATTTCCTTTGACAGAGAAAATGGCATTACTGCAGCATCCGAGCCAGGGAATCGCTTTTCTGACTCCAACAATTTAACAGAAATGAAACAAAATACAATTCACAACTGGAGACATACCTTTGACAGAGAAAATGGCATTACTGCAGCATCTGTACAATAAAAATAAAAGTAACATTCAGTTTCACGAAGGACCGTATGCAACGTCATAGTTCCAGAGAGGGAGAGAGGCAAGCAGAATGCTCAGGCATGGAATCAATGCGGTTCGGAAAACCGATCAAACATTCGGAATTCTAAAGTACCATGCCACCAGAATACATGCATATACAGTGCCATATAACAGTGATACATAGTAGAGGTAAATATGATGTGAATTCTCATGCATACTTGCATAATTCATCCACAAAACGAACACTATGCTAACACATCTACTGCAGGTGTAGGAAGATGCTAATCTCCCAAAAGATCCTCGTGGTTAATAGAAAATGTAAATAACTTTCTTTACAACTTAGTACATTTCCTGCATATCCCCACAGCGTGTACACAATTACATCATTAATAAGATACATCAAGTACACAGTTTACATTGCATTTTACGAAGAGGAAACAATAATTGAAAACAGAGCGCATTAAATAGTAAACTTACCCGAGCCAGGGAATCGCTTTTCTGACTCGGCTACGGGAACCCCAGAGGGTCAAAACGCAACAGACCTGCAGTTCTCCGAAGTGCCACAAGGTGTCTCCAACGAACAATATTCTGCTCAATAATGGCAAAACTCATAAAAACTATATATTTCTCAACAGCATTTTCAACTCTGTTACACCCACCTCCCCTGAATTTTGCCAAATTAGAGCAGCAGCCATAAACTACATGCAGAGGGAAATCTACACACCGTAAGGAGGGTCGCCAAAAACTAGGGCAGCCAACCACAAGGTATCCAAGGAGGATGACATGGAGGAAGATTAAAGAATCCCACCAATCAACTGGCAGCAGGGTGCCTTCTACACCCCACAAGACCCACCCCCTCTGTTTCTCCAAGGCCACTATAAAACAAAACAAAAAAAAGAAGTGGAATAAGACATAGAGTTCATAATCCACAGTGGGGAAAACTAAGCTACGGAGGACCTAGAAATGGTCTGCACTAAGGGGTGTGTGTGAGAAATGGCCTGTCGTGACATTGTGTGTATCAGTCTGTTAACTGGTTTGATAATGCGACCAAACCTAGATCTCAGCCGTGTGGGGAAACTGGGATTGTTAGACAACGGACCTGAGGCTACTGTGTCACTCTGTGTGTGACTAACATCGGACCTGTGCGTTGTTACTGACTCCCTGTCATTGTGTGTGTGCGTGAACGTCTCTGCATCTGAGCCACAACTAATGGACATTTTTCTTGAGTCACCGGTAGCAACAGTGTTGCCAGTGTCAGGTGCCGGTGTATAGATGGGGGCAACAGACTGATCTTCTGTGCAGTCCACACTCAACTCCATGTCACTAGAGACTCCTTCACTCTCTGATCTCCCATGCGAGCTCTCCGGGAAGGGCGACTGAGCAATCCATTCGACAGTTCTTCTCGCACTGTTTGTCGGCTCTGGGACAGTCGACTGCTGCGCACTGTCGCTGTGCACCTGAAGTTCCAGAGTAGAGTCATGGCCAGGATATTCAGCATGTTCGCTATGCAAGGAGCTGTTCTCTACAGCAGATGAGGGCCCCATGTGAATCTGAGAACTGAGGAGAGGGTGAGGAATCAGGAGTGCTTGTGCCACCCACGGGCAGGAAATTCACCAGCATCAACAGGTTACGGTGGACGACCCTCTCCTGTCCAGTGATCGTGTCCTGAATTTTGTAAGTGTGAGTGTCACTATTTATGTTTACAACAGTGTAGATGGTTGATTCCCATCGATCCGCCACCTTTCTCTTCCCTCTTTCTCTCTTGTTTGCAACAAGTACACGGTCACCTACAGCAATGGTTGGGCCTTTCACCCGTCTGTTGTAGAGCACTGTGTGACGTTGTTGTTCCTTTTTGGCATGTTCCTGTGCTATCAACATGGCGTCCTTCAGATCTTTCTCTAGGGACGCAACATACTTGTCGTAACTGACTACATCAGGATCGTTCAAGACTGTACGAAACAGCACATCAACAGGCAAGCGTGGAGTACGTCCGAACATTAAATAAAAAGGGGCATACCCTGTCGTCTCATGAACTGTGCTGTTGTACATGAATGTCAGTGTCTGAAGTCGTCTTGGCCAAGTGACTTTGTTGTCTGGGGTAAGGGCGCGGATCATGTTGCCAAGAGTTCTATTAAAACGTTCCACACTGCCATTTCCCATGGGGTGGTATGGGGTGGTGTGAGACTTGCGCACCCCAGACAGCTGTAAAAGCTCCGCGACCAGCTCGCTCTCAAAGCTTGGTCCTTGGTCGCTGTGGATCCTCTCTGGGAGTCCATACACACAGAAATATTTCTCCCAGAGGACTTTCGCTACCTGCTTGGCTGATTGGTCTCGGCAGGCAAAAGCTTGGGCTAATCTGGTAAAATGGTCAGTTATGACCAAAACGTCAACAGATTTGTTGTGAGAATCTTCAGCCGACCAGAAGTCGATACAGACCAGTTGGAGTGGCCTGGTAGAAGTAATGCTTTCCAGGGGGGCCCTGTCAACAGGGTCAGCTGTCTTGCTGACAATGCAACGTTTGCAATTGCGGACATGGTCTCTCACATCCCTATCGAGACTGAGCCAAAAGAACCGCTGCCTGGCAAGCCCAAGACTTCTGAACTGGCCCTGATGACCAGCATCCTCATGGACACCCCTCAGGACGTCAGCTTTAAGAGAGCCTGGGACAACATATTGGTGACGCTTGAACTTTGTGACTTGGTCCCTTGACAGTCTGTAAAGTATTCCATTACTTAAGACGAGTTTCTCCCAGTGCTTTAAATACCGTATGACTGCAGTTGATTCATATGCTCGCTCTCTCCTGGAGGGTCTGCGACGTCGTTCCACATAGTGCAGGACACGCGAGAGAGTTCTGTCCCCAAGTTGCGCATCACGCAGCTCCGCCTCCGTGAAAGCAGGTAATGAATCTTGCCCATCAGGGATCAGTTGCGGCACATGATGGAGGGCCTCAATAGCACGTGTTCTAGCCCCAGTCTCCCATTGGTTGTGCGACTGCAGAAAGGCAGACATTTCGTCTGTGCCAACGGACATGGTCTGGACATGCAAAGGGGCTGTAAAAGGGGATGTGTCAACCTGGCCAACACCTTGATGTGAATCGTCATGACTGGAGCTGCGGAAGGTGTCTTGAACAGAGCCGCATGTCACTCCCTGGACTTCAGACAGCAGACTGTTGTATGGCTCCTGGAGTAGTCTGTGACTGATTCTCTCCTTCACGAAAGGCGGACGGCTACAGGCATCAGCCACCACATTCTTTGGGCCAGGAACATATTTAATGTCGAAGTTGTAGCCGGCTAACTTCGCAACCCAGCGTTGCTCACAGCAGTCCAGTTTCGGCTTCGTCATGATGTGAGTCAACGGATTGTTATCTGTCCACACTGTGAATCTGTGACCTTTTAGCCAATGACTGAACTTATCAGTGATAGCCCACTTCATGGCCAGGAACTCTAAGCGGTGTGCTGGGTAATTCTTCTGTGACTGTGACAGTGATTTACTGGCAAAGGCAATGGGTCTCGCCCTGGTCTCTCCCTCCTTTATCTGAGACAGCACAGCTCCTATGCCATCCAGGGAAGCATCGACAGACAGCATAAGGGGGCGACTGAAATCAGGGTGGGCCAGGACAACTGATTCGGCCAGTGACATTTTCAAACTTTGGAACGCTTCTTCCATTTCACCAGTCCAGTCCACAGCACTCAACCTCCTGCTCTGGGTTCGGGCTTTTGCCGTTGTTTTCCTGCCTCTTTTGCACTTCTGCCCAGACAAGAGAGAGAAGAGGGGCTTGGCAATGGCAGAGTAATTTGGCACGAAGTGCTGGTAGTAATTGACCATCCCCAGGAAGGATCTGATCCGTTTTGCTGAGGGAGTCACTCCATCTGCTTCCATCAGGTCCCCACGTGACATCTTCATGATACCCTCAATCTTACTGGGGTCAGTGGATACACCAGTCTCATCTACAACATGCCCAAGGAACCTCACAGATTTTCGTAGGAAAAAGCACTTTTTGGGGGCTAACTTGAGATTGTGACTACGCAGCCTGCTGAACACCATCTCCAAGCGTTCCAGAGCACTTGCTTCATCAGGGGCAAAGACCAGCAGGTCATCTAAGTAGCAAAGCAAGCTTAAATAATTCTGGTCCCCAAAAATGCATGTCATCATACGCATAAAGCTGCCAGGGCTGTTGCATAGACCTTGTGGTAAGCGATTGTACTCGTATAAGCCCATTGGAGTGGTAAAGGCAGAGTATTTCTTGTCGTCTTCATGAAGTGGCATATTGTAAAACCCGGACGTAAGGTCCATGGTGCTAAAAAGTGCATTGCCACCGAGAGCACCCAGGCAGTCGGCCTGATGAGGCAAGGGGTGCGCATCTTTAAAAGTGCGCTTGTTCAACCAGCGAAAATCTGTGCAGACACGGAGATCTCCGTTCTTTTTCCACACCAGTACTAGAGGAGATGCGTACTCACTGGTGGATTTCCTAATTATCTCCTTCTCCTCCATTTCATTCAGCACCTGACGAAGCTTCTGATACTGGCTTGGCGGAACCCGCCTGAATGGGAGTCGAAATGGCCGGTGATCTGACAGGTGAATGCGATGAACGAAGCCTGTTGCCTCTCCACAGTCGAGATGGTGGCGTGAGAAGATATCATTATAGCGGACAACTAAGTCCGTCAGCTTGTCCTTGCACTGCTCAGTTACATCACAGGGGGCTAAGTCAATGTCAGTCAATCCAACTGATCGTAATTTATTGTCGGCAGAGCACTCAACGTTTGCAGTGGCAGTTCTGAGGGAACAACTGGCCAGGGGAACGTCAGTGGTGGTGTCGTCCATGTCCTCCAGTGCAATGCAAGGGAAAACATCAGCCAATTTGGCATTTCGTCTGACCAGGACGGACTTGTCAGAGGTGTTGATGACTTTTATTGGGACCCATCTGTCTTGCCATAGCGACGTGACCATTCTCGCAACGAGAACACCTCTTGGAGCTGAGCGGCATGTCGTTAACTCTGTCATAACTGTGCTTCCAGGGGACACTGCAGTAGACCTGGGTAGTCTTCCCCATAGCAGGTACTCACGGCCAGGCTCCAGGCACACAGCTGAGTTGCTCCTGACAGTGCCTATTCTGTAGGGGACATCCTCACCTCTCCAACGGTCCAGACCCGCTAGCATGGACAGGTAGCGCTCAGACTCTGTGTCTCCAGCAGGGCAGGGTGCCGACACAGCCTTCCAGTAGGCATCACAGTTCTTGTATTTTTGGAGAATGTGTTTTATGACATTAGTGCCCAAAATCAAGTCATCATGTTGGCCTTGTACAACAAGAGTGGGTACCTCAATTTTGCAGCCATACACTTCCATCTGCACATGCACAGCTGACTCAGGTTTGACACGACGACCCCCACAGCCAATCAGTACGACATCTGTGCTGAAATGGTCTTTCGATGTTACCACCCCTGCTTCTCTAAGTCTCGTCACAGCATCTTCGCTGATGGTACAGGCCATGGAGCCACTGTCAAGCATAGCATTCAGCGTCACTGTTTTGCTAACAATCACAGGAGTGTAGAAAAGACTGTCGCTGCCATTTACAACTTGAGTGTTCTGAAAGATAACATTCTTAGAGTCAGTGCATGAGAGCTTGCAAGCTGCATAAATGTTTTCTGCATCAGAGTAATCATCAGAGCGGGAGTTTGAATTACGACCCATACTGCCTCCCATCGAATACAGGCCATCTAGTTTCCCGCAGGCCGGGGCTCTGGGGCAGGCATGTTGCATGCTGCCTTCGTATGACCAGGAGCGAAGCAGTTAAAGCACAGTCTTTCTGACTTGCAGTGGGTGACAGTTGAGTGCTTACTGTCATTGCAGACACGGCAGGCCTTCTCACGACGGCCACCTTGGAATCCACGACCACGGGGGGGACCACCACGTCTCTGTACTGTATTCATCATCTGCTCCATCATGGCCACCATGCGGTTCAGAATACTATCCTCTGACGCCTGACTGTTCTGAAACACAGCTGATGTGGGAGAACACATGGGTGGGCAGTGCGTCTGACTGGGGGGATATATCTGACTCTGAGCAGTGATGGGAGGGGGGCACGGCATGTGATAAGTAGGGCTAGCAACAGCGGCAGCTGGCGGGGGAGAGAGACTGTGGGGGGTGGAGTACTGAGCATGACTCTGACCAGGCAAGGGCTGACTGTATAATACTGCATCGTGCTGCATGTCAACAAGAGTGGCGGTGTGACTCTTTACCTGCGCATCACTACGTATCTTGCCAGAGGATCGCTGCTCTCTCTGATAGTCATCAATTCTCAACTGGATGTCTTTTGTATTCCACTCCTGAATAGGCTTACACTTAAAGATTGAGGAGAGCTCGGGGTCTGAACAGTGCTTGACAAACATGCGTGCCACCTCCTCACTTTGGTTCTCCATACCTCTGCCTTGTCTGCGGAGACCATCAGCAGCCAGCTCAGCGGCCTTGTTCACTCTCAGCCAATAGTCGACTGGACTCTCCCCGGGTTTAGGTAAGGTGGAGTAAAAGTCTGCCAGCGGGAGGCATGATGAAGAGTCACTGAAATACTGCATGAGCATATCATAGATGAGGTCAGGTTTCTGTCTCACATTTAGGCTCGAATCACTACGCAGGGCAACTCTCACAACATCTTTTGCTTTGCCCATTAACTTCCCCAATATCTCTTCAGCCTGCTCTTCCACAGGACATCTCTGTTTTCTGAGATAAGCTTTCATTATGTCAATCCAGTCCTGGACAGGGTACTTGTCAGAAGCGGCACCTCTGAAGAACTCAGGCTCTTTGTCTGATTTTACATGTACTGTGACTTGTGAGTCTGTCTGCGTAGCAGTGTGAGAATCAGAGCTTGTGTGTGTGACTGATGTGTTGGGCGATGTGGTGCTCTGGACTCCACTGTTTAAGGTGACTGCACCAGCAGACAGTAATTTGGCCACAATGGATTCACCTATCTGGGCCCCTAACTGTCCTACCATGTCAGTGAGGTGGCTTATAGCAGCAGTGTCAACGCTGTTGGGTGTGGATGTGAGATGCTCCCCCTCCATAAACTGCCCAACAGGAGAACCACCCAGGTTACAACTTAACCCTGTTCCCCTACCGCTGTCAGCTACTAATGGAGAAAAACCCACCTCTTTCCTATCCAACCCATGTCCCACAACACCACTAACACTCCGCTGCCACAGACCCAAACCACCCCTACCCATTTGCAAAACAGGAGTATTGAACATATTTGGCTCATCACTATGATCCGCTCCCTCTGCCATACTGATATCTGCGTTGTGTTTAAATCAAAAGAGAAGAAGAGGAAAGAAAAAAATAGAAAGAACAAAGAGGGAAAAAAACAGTAATATGAGATATATGAAAACAACTCTGACCAAACTTGATCTCGCACACTTGAGCTGGAAACTCCAGGCAGCATCCACGGTGATCGGCGTCAGGCTGATCCAGATGATCGACAGGTCACGGCACCAGTGAAACGGACTCAAGCAGGCACAGGAGGCGGACTTTCTTTGGACGGCAGTTTATTTCCTTTGACAGAGAAAATGGCATTACTGCAGCATCCGAGCCAGGGAATCGCTTTTCTGACTCCAACAATTTAACAGAAATGAAACAAAATACAATTCACAACTGGAGACATACCTTTGACAGAGAAAATGGCATTACTGCAGCATCTGTACAATAAAAATAAAAGTAACATTCAGTTTCACGAAGGACCGTATGCAACGTCATAGTTCCAGAGAGGGAGAGAGGCAAGCAGAATGCTCAGGCATGGAATCAATGCGGTTCGGAAAACCGATCAAACATTCGGAATTCTAAAGTACCATGCCACCAGAATACATGCATATACAGTGCCATATAACAGTGATACATAGTAGAGGTAAATATGATGTGAATTCTCATGCATACTTGCATAATTCATCCACAAAACGAACACTATGCTAACACATCTACTGCAGGTGTAGGAAGATGCTAATCTCCCAAAAGATCCTCGTGGTTAATAGAAAATGTAAATAACTTTCTTTACAACTTAGTACATTTCCTGCATATCCCCACAGCGTGTACACAATTACATCATTAATAAGATACATCAAGTACACAGTTTACATTGCATTTTACGAAGAGGAAACAATAATTGAAAACAGAGCGCATTAAATAGTAAACTTACCCGAGCCAGGGAATCGCTTTTCTGACTCGGCTACGGGAACCCCAGAGGGTCAAAACGCAACAGACCTGCAGTTCTCCGAAGTGCCACAAGGTGTCTCCAACGAACACTATTCTGCTCAATAATGGCAAAACTCATAAAAACTATATATTTCTCAACAGCATTTTCAACTCTGTTACACGTGAGTGAACTTTTGCCCAACCAGTTCAACGCTGCGCCACCTCAGAGGCGGTATGCAGACCCTTGCAACGAACATCAACGGGGATAGGCAACTGCAAGGTCCATCTGCAGTCGCATTGATCCCACATCATGACACGCGTCACGTTGGCGTCGCAGCATGACTGAATTTTGCTAAGTTGGACAAGATTTCTAACCATGTAACATTTTCATCCAGAATGCATTGCTGTCTGCATGCACATGCAGGCGTTACAGGAAATCGAATGCACCTATTATCATACAATGAACCATGACACAGCTTACAATATTGCAAGTAGGCCTATTGGAAATGAAAACACTACAGCTGCAGAGAAACACGTGACACAGGGCAAAATACTCTTTATTGAACATTCAACGTTTTAAACATTTGGCACCTATAGGCTCTTCATGATTCCGGCACAATGTGTGATGCCGCCACACAAACACATACACACTCTGATTCTGCCATCACATGGGTGTATGATAACACCACACACACGCTGTTACTACTATCAAATGTGTAACACCACACACCACTGATACCGCCATCAAACGTATGTGTGTGTGTGTGTGTGATGCAGGCACACACCACATAATACTCGATACTGCCATCAAACGTCTTAAGCTGCAAACAGAGTGAAGAATTGGACCAAAGAGAGTTAAACCAAAGAAGCCTAGTTTGATTATCTCAAGTCCTACGTGTATCTAAATGTATGTACAGTTAAACATTTTATACATATTCAACTTCTAATATCTTATTCAAGGCATTTAGACATTACACAATACAGCTGCCTTCTGCCAAAAAAATATTGGATCTAATAAGAAACCACATATGATACAGTGTAGATAATAAGTGTCTTTTTTAAAATTATAAAATGTAGCTTCGTAATTATTAATAATACAAGTATGCTGATTGCAGTAAAAGTATAGCTCTATTTCGTATGCATACTCGTCAATAAGTTATATTCATTTTCTTTTCACTTGTATTAACTTCAATATAGTCTTATGTCATCTATTACACATTTTATTATTATTATTATTTTATTTTAAATATTTTTTAGCTGGTATGTCAATCTGTTTAGGTCATAGACCAAAATTGCATAATAATTTGTTGGGACCAAATACATAAACAATACATTCAGATATTCAAATACAAGTACAAATGTTCCCGTTAAAATCTGGTTTGGCTTTTGCAAACTAGTTCCATCTCATGTTAGCTTATCGCAGTAAAGGTGCTTAAAGATACCAATATGTTACTTGGCTGTGGCCATTATGTCTCTTTGAGTATGTGTGTGTGTGTGTGTGTGTGTGTGTGTGTGTGTGTGTGTGTGTGTGTGTGTGTGTGTGTGTGTGTGTGTGTGTGTGTGTGTGTGTGTGTGTGTGTGTGTGCGCGCGCGCGCTCTGTTTGTTTGTTTGCTTGTTTGTGTGTGTGTGTGTGTGAGTGTGTGTGTGCACGTGCACATGTGTATGTGTGTGTGTGTGTGTGCGTGAGAGGAAAGTTTCTCTTTGTCCAGGATGCAGATGCTAGTGCAAAGGGAAGGTGCCGCCATATGAGAGGTGTAGATGCACACTGGGGCAGGTCTGCAGGTGTGCACTGGAGCAGGTGTGCACTGGGGTGAGGGAGTGTACCTGTACGTCCGACACGGCTGATAGCACTCCTCTCTTCTGAGGACGGACACACACACACACACACACACACACACACACACACACACACACACACACACACACACACACACACACACACACACACACACACACAGACGCATATGTATAGTGCATCCTCATCTGGCCCCTCCCTCAGAGGCGAGGTGTTCTTTTTTGCACGTCATGTCACGTCATTTTCTTGGGCCGGTGTCCCGCCACTTCTCTCCGCTGCTCTGCGTTCTGTCCTGATTCCGGCATTCCATTCTGCCTTCCTTCCAGATTCCTGCATTCTGTCCTGTGTTCCTGGCTTCCTTCCTGTGTTACTGCGTTCCATCCTGGTTACTGTGTTCCGTCCTGGTTACTGTGTTCCGTCCTGGTTGTTACGTCCCTTCCTGTGTTCCTGGCTTCCT
Source organism: Engraulis encrasicolus (assembly GCF_034702125.1). Taxonomy (NCBI): domain Eukaryota; kingdom Metazoa; phylum Chordata; class Actinopteri; order Clupeiformes; family Engraulidae; genus Engraulis; species Engraulis encrasicolus. Next base: position 37,309,019 of record NC_085861.1, read on the forward strand.
TCCTGGTCATTGGTCCGTCTTAGCAGCTTAAGAAGGCTGCGGTGTACCAGGGCAACACACAACTCCTACACCTTCCCCCCTCCCACCCCCTCCCTCCACCTCTCTTCTTCTTCCCTCTGTCCTGTTTCACCCACCCCCCCTTCTCCCTCCTCCATCCTCTTCCTCACCCTTACATCCTCTTGCTACCCTGCTTCCTGCTTCACCATCACTCCTCCCATAACTCCCCCACTCTCCCTGCTCCTCTTCCTCATCCTCTTCCTCAATTTCTGCTCCTCCCCTTCTCCCACCTCTCTGACCTCTTGGCTTCTGCCACACCCCCCACCCCCCCATCCTGTCACCCCTCCTCACCCCCCACCCCACCCCTGTCCTTCCAAGGCTTTGCCCAACACCCACCCCCCACCCCACCCTGACCGACCCTCCTTCTTGGCTTTGTTCCCCCATCCCTCCTCTCCGCCCTCTTCATCTCTCCTCCTCCTCGTCATCCCTTCTCTCCTCTTCTGTCCCCCTCTCCTCCGTTGTCCTCATCCCTCCGTCCTCCTGGCCTCTGCTCTGCTGTTCTTGTTGTCGGCTGCGGGTACTGTGCCGGCCGCTTGCTGCCGTGGAGACAGATGCATCATGGGAAGCCTCTCTGTCGGAGAAGAGGAGAGCGCATCACTCAAAACACCATTTACACGTTAACCACCACCACTACCACTACTACGACTAGTCTACTTTTACTATAACACAAAATGTGGGCCCCACAAAGTACCATTTTACTACCTTTGTGGGGACATCTGGCAAAAAACATTAATTGCAATTAATCGCCAATTCAACTGACAAGAGACCCAGGTGAAATGGGCATGTGAAGAGTGTGTGTGAAGAGGGGTGTGAATAGTGGGAATATTTAAATCACCTTTGGATTAAAAAATTGAAAGAGAATGTAGTATTTCATCTCACTTTTTATTAACATTGTTAGATTTAGTCGTTTTTTTCGAGATACATTGAGATTTTGGGGGGAAAATGCCGCTATCAATTAATTGTAAGTCGAGCGATAAGGCAATCAACTAACGATTAATAAATGAATAGATAATTTGCATCCCTAATTGCAATGCAGAATCGGACTGAATCGATTCGAATCGAATCATTATCTCCGGAATCGTGATCGAATGGAATCGTAAGGCCAATGGGCACGCGCACGCACACACACACACACACACACACACACACACACACACACACACACACACACACACACACACACACACACACACACACACACACACACACCTGTGCTGGACTGTGGCTGTGGCTGTGGCTGTGGCTGTGGCTGCAGTAGTTTCCAGACCACCATGTCCAGTCTCTTCCTCTGAGCCTCCATGCGGTCCAGTGCAGAGTGCAGGATGAGGGAGGAGAAACAGCCATCTGACCTCTGAAACACACACACACACATACACACACACTCTCGTCAACATACACACCCCTCTCCACCCTAAAACACACAAACACACACACACATCACACACATACACTCGTCACCATACACACCCCTTTCCATTCTGGAACACACACACGCACGTTTCACAAGCACGTCTCACACATACTTGTCACCATACACATATCACCACACTATAGAACACGTCATACACACACGAGTAGGTGCACACACACACACACACACACACACACACACACACACACACACACACACACACACACACACACACACACACACACACACACACACACACACACACACACACACACACACACCTTTCCCTTCTGAAACACACAAGTGACCATCATCACCACAAGTATTCCCCCAAACAAATTATTTGACAGTCAGCCAAACAGTGACTTGGCTGGAGCAGTATTGTGGAGGTGCAATGTCTAACAGCAGCCACAAGAGGGAGTCTGTGCAGCCACCAGTGCAGCGGGAGTCTACTCATGGAGTACCAAAGTCTCCACCCCTTCCGGTT
>NC_085861.1:37320973-37328473 GCF_034702125.1 Engraulis encrasicolus
CAGAATACTGACAAGAACATCCAAATTTGGACACATCACCCCAATTCTGAAATCTCTTCACTGGCTGCCTGTACAACAAAGAATACATTTTAAAATACTTCTGATCACTTTTAAAGCAGTAAATGGCTTGGCCCCTACCTACATCTCTGACATCATCCCTCCATACCATCCTACCCGTTCGTTGAGAACATCAAATAAAGGTCTTTTATGCGTCCCCAAAATTAACACCAACACTGCACATGGTGCTTTTAGTTATTGTGCCCCTACCCTTTGGAATTCCCTCCCCCTAGAACTAAGGTCAGTGACTTCTACTCCCGCTTTTAAAAAGGGTCTTAAAACGTTTTTATTTACACAAGCTTTTGGTTGAGTTGATTTTATTGACATTGTTTTATTTCCTAAGGGTTTTTATGTGTTTTATTTTTTACTTTGATTTTACTTTTATTCTATTTATTTTGCTCTGGGCCCTTGCAGACTATGTGTCTAGTCTAGTGTTTGGTGTTTAAAAGGTCTTATCATTGCAATGGGTTTTATTTTGTTTTATTTCTACCTACTATTATATATTTTTATATTTTCACTCAGTTTTAGTGCTGTTTTTAAATTTTCTACTTTTCCTCCTTTTAATCTTACAGCACATTGAGTCTATGTAAGCCATATGAAATGTGCTTTATAAATAAACTTGACTTGACTGTGTTATCAATATATTCATAAGAATCTGAATTACAAATCACATGTAGAAAAACACAGATAAAGCATACAAATACATGAATTGATTAAGTTGTTGTGGTGGAACTTCTGAGGTCCTCAGTTAGCCATAAAAATGGCTGAAATGTCAAGCCGTGTTACCGTCAATGGTGTTACGCATCAGCTATGACAGTTGAGGAGGAGTATGTTTTTGCCAATTTATCTCCATATTGACAGACAAACAAACAAATTAATTTGTCTGCTCTGTTTTTTCTCCCAAAAAAGTGCCGACTTGTTCCCCTGCACTGTTGACCATAACACAGTTGAGTAACACGGTTGACTGTTTTGAAAGTGTTTTTGTGCTATTGATCCCTTATGTGTTGGAAAAATCCCATGAACAGACACTAGGGATTATCTCTGGAGAGGGAAGTCTTGTGTAAGGAGGGTGACTAAATTCAAATCAGACGTTACAGGGATTTATAATGAAAAAATGTGTCAGTCTGTATCACAGTGAATCATAAAATCCTACTTATGAAGCTCAACAATCACATTTTCTATATCAGTTGCACAGATTAATGACAACATTATTGTTAAGGGACATAAGCACTTTCAAACGTATGCTGTTTCAACTCTGTAGTATTTTTATATATGTTTGAAATTACATACTATTTGTCCATAACACTGTTGACAAAATAATCAAGCAAATGTTCGCTTTCATTAGTGTATTTATCAAATGATTTAAGATTAAGCTTGGCAAATTGTTTGTTTGGAAACTTAAATATATACACAATGTAAATATCTAGGTCATTTATTTGAAAAAAAAATACTGATAATTGTCATTTTGCGTTTGCCAAAAGCGCACTGGAAACGTAGAATAACCCATATATATAATCTGGAGAGAGAGAGATAGAGAGAGAGAGAGAGAGAGAGAGAGAGAGAGAGAGAGAGAGAGAGAGAGAGAGAGAGAGAGAGAGAGAGAGAGATAGATAGAGAGAGATAGAGAGAGATAGATAGAGAGAGAGAGAGATAGAGAGAGAGAGAGTTTGTGCTCCCCATACCTGCTCCTTTGCTTTGTGTGTGTGTTTGCTTGTGTGTGTGTGTGTGTGTGTGTGTGTGTGTGTGTGTGTGTGTGTGTGTGTGTGTGTGTGTGTGTGTGTGTGTGTGTGTGTGTGTGCGCGTGCGTGCATGTGTGTGTGTGTGTCTGGGTGTGTGTGTTCCCCTTACCTGATCTTGTGCTTGGTGTGTGTGGTAGTTGAGTGTGAGTTCTACTCCGCTGCTGATGTGTGTGAGCGCAAATACTCCCAGACGATAGATCCCATTCACTGACCTGACCACACACACACACACACACACACACACACACACACACACACACACACACACACACACACACACACACACACACACACACGCACGCACACACACATATCATTATTAACCCCACAGTAACCTCAGTGACCTTCTCGTCATCACAGGCTTGTCATTGTCATTATTTTAATCCATCATGCCACCAGAGATAAGTAAAATTCTATTCTCTTCCTGCATTGTCCCTGATGCCACTGTCATTGTCACACACTCATAACTGCTATTCGGGATCTCTTTAACTTTTATGTCAGTGTCATTAAATTGCCTATAAATGTCATCGCCATTACATGGTATTCGTCTCCTCCTAGCTGATTTCAAAGTGAACCTTTTACACGGAATGTTGGCTGTTAAACTCATGTGTTGTTGTTTTATTCATCATGTCTGCGTGTCCTTTTGTTATTGTAAACTCACAACTGACATCTGTTTGTCGTTGTTAAACTCACCACTTCCGCTTCTGCTTATGTGCATTGGGCTCAGGGTTCCTGTACTTGTTCTGTGTTCTCTTTTGGCAAAGTCACCACGTCTGTGTGTGTGTGTGTGTGTGTGTGTGTGTGTGTGTGTGTGTGTGTGTGTGTGTGTGTGTGTGTGTGTGTGTGTGTGTGTGTGTGTGTGTGTGTGTGTGTGTGTGTGTGTGTGTGTGTGTGTGTGTGTGTGCATGTGTGCTTGCAGTCGCTAAAATCACCACGTGTTTGTTCTCCTTTGCTTAAGTCACTGCATGTGTATTTGCAGTTGTTAAAGTCAATACTGCTACACGGTGCAGAGTGGCTCATCCCATGTCTGTACACAATACTTTGTTTTTCCAGACTGTATACATTGTCATTGGAATCATGAAAGAAAGTGAAAGTGAAAGCCCACTTTTGAAACTCCCATTGCCATTGTGACACAGCACTCCACAGCACAAAGTGCCCACTGCACGCAACAAAATTGCATTTATACCTCAACCGTGCAAGCGGGCAGCCCAAAATGGTTCCCCAAGGGAGTAGTGCGATGGGACTGTACTATGCTCAGGGTACCTCAGTCATGGAGGAGGATGGGGGAAAGCACTGGTTGGTTACTTTCCCCCAACAACCTGGCGAATCGGGAGTCGAACCGGCAACCTTTGGGCTACAAGTCTGACGCCCTAACTGCTTACCTATGGCTGCCCTGACTGCCCTAACTGTGTTGTTAAGCTCATTGCATGTTAGTAATTGTGGTTATTAAACTCACCACTGCTGTGCGGTGCAGTTGGGCTCCTCGCTGTGCCTGATGAACCGCGCCTCGCTGCCCATGCGGTGGCTGTCGATGACCATCCCTCCACACAGAGGCAAGCTGAACTGGGGACTCAAGCCGTACCGACGGGCAGACATACGCCTCCTAAATACGCACACATGCACACACACACACAGACACAGACACACATACACACACAAACATACACACAATGAATGGGGGACTTCGTACCGCCAGAGACGTTCCATGCTGAACGAAGAATTAAAGAATCTTTGGTACCGCCGTGCAGGCCCATGCCTACGACACACACACACACACACACACACACACACACACACACACACACACGCACACACACAAAACACCTCTCCTTTCCTCTTTTGTGTGAAGCCTGTTCTATAACCCCATTTCCAAAATCACCACCCTCACATTCCATCCCTCCCTCCTGACATAATTCACATTCATATTCCCATCTCTCTCCCACTCCCACCCCCTTTCTCTCTCTATTCCCCTCTTTCCTCCCTCCCTATCTCTCTGTCTCTGTCTCTCTCTCTCCCTTTCTCTTTCATTCTGACTCTATCGCCCTCTGCCCTCCTCCTCCCTCTCTCCCACCCTCTTCCACCCCTCTCCCCCCTCCCCTCTCCCCCCTCTATGCAGTGCTGCTGTCCTCTTCACAGGTGAGCAGTCAGAAGCCCTCAGGTGACCAAAAGAAACTTCTTCTTCTCTCTTTTGTCATTTCCCTCTTTCTCACACACACAGCTCTCTTCTCCCTCTCTCTTGCGCGCATGTCTTTGAACATGTCTTTGAGTGTGTATAGCGTGCGTGCGTGTGTGTGTATCTGTCTGTGTGTGTGTGTGTGTGTGTGTGTGTGTGTGTGTGTGTGTGCGCGCGCGTGTGTGTGTATCTGTCTGTGTGTGTACGGGTGTGTGTGCACGCGTGTGCATGTGTGTGTATCTCACCTGAACTCCAGCTGGCTGACCACCTCCCCCAGGTACTCTGTGATGTACTGGCCGGGTGCGAGGGGGGTGGCGGTGCGCAGTGCCCAGCCTGCCCCCACCCTGACGCGCTCCAGGCCCCCCGCACACTCACGCCGCGATATCACCCGGTTGGCACAGCGCTCGCCGCTGGCACACACAGCCGACACACACTCCACACACACACGCCTGCGCGTCGGGATAGGGTCACATGATGGGGGGGATTGGAGACGAGGAGAGAAGAGGAGAGGAGAGAAAGAGGAGAGGGATAGGGGTGGCATGGTGACAAGGGAGGGGGCAAAGAGCCATCCGTCAATGATAATAATAACACTAATATTAATAGTCAGGATTGCCAAAAATATACTGTATAATGATAGTCATGATAGCCATTAATATGAAATACTTTATTCCAGTTCTCGTTCTCTCTCTCTCTCTCTCTCTCTCTCTCTCTCTCTCTCTCTCTCTCTCTCTCTCTCTCTTTCTCTGTGTGTGTGTGTGTGTGTGTGTGTGTGTGTGTGTGTGTGTGTGTGTGTGCGTGCGTGCGTCTGTGTGTGTGTGTGCGGGTGCACGTGTGTGCGTCGTCTACCTGTTGGGACATTCTCCATCCACACACACTCTGGTGGTGAGGGCGCTGCTGGTGCTAGTGTTAGTGTTAGTGTTGTCCAGAGCAGCACAGCTGCACTCAGTAGCCACCAGCTCAGAAACAGGCTTCACATCCACAAACACATCTGCACAGAGACATAGAGAGAGAGAGAGAGAGAGAGAGAGAGAGGGAATAAGGGAGAAGGAGGATGACAGAGTGAGAGAGATATATTTGATTTGGTTTAATTTAATTTTGATTATTCTAAAAGCACTTTGATTTAAAACAATGGCACAACAAGTAACTTAAAAAAGGTACCACTCAATGAACACAAAATGTAAAACCAAATCGAGAGAGAGAGAAGAGAGAGAGAGAAACATGTACACAGCCATAAGTCAGAAAGAGGCTAAAAGTAAGGTCTGAGTTTGGACTCACTGGAGGTGATTTTTCTGTATGCTGGAGGGTCAGGTTTCCTGTGGAGCTGAGACACACGCACCCACACACGCACGCACACACACACACACACACACAAATACACACATGCACACACACACACGTGACTGTTAAAGCATCATATTAAATGTGTGCAAAGTTCATGTCCGAGACCCAGGAGCAAGCGTCTGTTTTCTTTCATCACTTTAATGACACCCCCCCCCCCTTTCCATGGACTCCGGTTCGTATCTAACTAAACAATAGCTAACTGTGCCCAGACCAAAACAAACCGTAACCCTAACCTGTCAGTAAAGAAATGCTTTTGCACATTTGTAGAAATGCTTAGTTTTATCATTTACAACAAAATGACCACAAAATGCACTGTTGAATTTGTGGGGACCACAATTTAGTCTCTTAAAAGGAACCTTTGTCAGGTTTTAGCATCCTAAAGGTAACTTTTGGAGCTCACATAGGTAGACAAACAGTGAGGTGCGGTCAACTTTATGGCTGGTGAGGCAAATATATAATACTACAGCTACAGTATAAGTACATTTTAGTAAATTTACCAAATAGGCCTACCGATAAGTTTCATATGTCATAGCTTTCTTAACATAAGGCAGGCCTACAAAATAAAACATGCTGCATTTCCGTAGAGAAAATGCTATTAGATCTCTCCCTCTCTCACACACACACACACACACACACACACACACACACACACACACACACACACACACACACACACACACACACACACACACACACACACACACAGGATTCAAACAGTGGTCTCACATAAACCACACAGCAGTAATGTGGACAAACAGCAGCATCACGGCTGAGAGAGCTGGAGAGCAGAGCAGAGCAGAGGAGAGGAGAGTAGTGGAGAGGAGAGAAGAGGAGAGGAGAGGAGAGGAGGAGAGGGGAGAGGAGAGGAGAGGAGAGGAGAGAGGAGGAGAGGAGAAGAGAGGAGAGGAGAGGAGAGGAGAAGAGAGGGGAGGAGAGGAGAGGAGAAGAGAGGGGAGGAGAGGAGAGGAGAGGAGAAGAGAGGGGAGGAGAAGAGAGGAGAGGAGAAGAGAGAAGAGGATAGGAGAGGAGAAGAGAGAAGAGGAGGAGAAGAGAGAAGAGGAGAGGAGAAGAGGGAAGAGGAGAGAGGAGAGGAGATGGGAAAAGAGAGGAGAGGAGAGGAGAGGAGAGGAGAGGAGAGGAGAGGAGATGGGAAAAGAGAGGAGAGGAGAGGAGAGGAGAGGAGAGGAGAGGAGAGGAGAGGAGAGGAGAGGAGAGGAGGAGGGGAGAGTAGTGAAGAGTGTACGCTCCTTCACAGCCCACTGCTCTCACACACACAGGATTCAAACAGTGGTCTCACATAAACCACATCACGGCGGATGCTCAATGGAAGACACACACACACACACACAGGATTCAAAACATGGTGTCATATAGACCGCTGAGCACCACGGCGAACAAACTGGTGTGATAGCGTTTGTGATAAGCACCGGATTCTCGTGCAAATGTAGGCCTACATCTACTTGTACGAGGCTACGGCAAACGATGTGAGACAAAGGTGTGGCAGGAAGCGAATATCAACATTTAAACATAGATTACTACACAAGCTTCGATATGGTCACCAAATATTTTGGGACTGTCCTTTATGTTATGCCTACACTTTGGAATTAGATCAGAGTCTTGTAGTTACACGGGTATAATTTGATTTACCTCAACGGCACCCTGTAGCCTACTCAACTTTACAAACAGTTACAGGGCACATGAGAATCCTGTTCAGATCACAAAAGCTACCACCACACCAGAGAGAATCACGGCGGATTATCTCTCTCCCCACGGGTCTCACAAACACAGGCTTCACACACATAGGAAACACTGATCTTACCTTTATCTCGTACATCAGGTCCATGCGCCGCTCTTTTCCTTCACTTTTGGCGTTGCGCATGCTAACGTTGCTTTAGCCGGTGCTGTCCATCCAAAGCCACATCTATTCGAGACGCCCCAAACGTCCAAAGCAATTTGGCATTGAATATGAATATGAGTAGCCGCGAGGATTTGTGTTTCGTGAGGCTCCTTAGTCCTTAGTAAATTGTTAAGTCGTACAATTCCATGCGAATGGTCTTCCACACATTCTCGCCGGTTGCAAACGGGACACAGGGGAAACAAAAAATAGTTTCTGTTGTAGAACTCACTTTGAAATGATCGGGTAGTTATAACCTTCTGACCACCTGCAGTAGCAAACCCTTCAGCTCTGTC
>NC_085861.1:37330973-37333473 GCF_034702125.1 Engraulis encrasicolus
TCTCTCTCTCTGAGTTTCCCCAAAAAGCTCTCTGTAAATCTCTCTCTTTTTCTCCAAATCCGAGACAAGTGTCTGTGCCCAAAGCCTGAGCCTGCCAACTCTCTGGCAGCTCACTCAAGCCCTAGTCCGGCCTACAAGAGCACACACAGATACATCCACATGGACACACACACACACACACACACACACACACACACACACACACACACACACACACACACACACACACACACACACACACGCACACACACAAGCACACACACACACATACGCACACACACGCACGCACATACGCACACACGCACGCACATACGCACACACACACGCACACACACGCACACACACACACACATACACTATTTGTAGCTCATGCAACGCCACCCACTACCCACTTGAGAATAGTTTTACAGAACACCACAGTACACCACACACACACACACACACACACACACACACACACACACACACACACACACACACACACACACACACACACACCAATCTACATATGTCTCTCTCGCATGCGGAGGTTCGAGATCAGTTCATCCAGTTCATCCGCCCACCTCAGATCACGGCAGCATCTGATCACCATGACAACCACATTGTCAGGGCAACTAACGATCACATCATCTCAATCCCTACGGCAAATAACCACTCACTCAATCAATATAGTAACTCACCACCAAAGGACCTAATCTCTAGGCTAACTAATTACCAGTGTTAACCCTGTGAAACCTGAACCATGAAAGCAATGAGAGAAAATTCTAATTTTTTGGAATTTGCTTCAATATTGGTCCCTTATAAGAAATGTAAAAAAAAAATTCAAAATTTTGTTAAGGTCGCTGAGATATTTAATGCATCATATATGATGCATCAGGCTTTTAATGAATGAAAATTCCAATTTCATGACCATTGAAAAATGACTTTTAATGCATTTACAACTTTTTTTTAATTTAAAAAAGTTGTCAGACAATTTAATTTGAGGATTATCTTTAAATATTTAGTGAGATCCTGCCATTTTTTTAAGCCTATCCTTGTTTTAGCAGGACCATATTTTACATTTCCCACAGCCTGGTTGGGTAATTTTTTTAAATCTATGTAAAAACATAGCTGATCGAATGCTCAACAACCTATTTATGAGTGTAATATAGATCATTATTCATTTTTGATGTGTAATTTGAATATATGGGTCCATTACTACAATTGGACCATTTCTCCATTCACTTCAATGCATTTTTTACGAGATCATAATTTCAACATTTTGCATTACATTTTCAAAATTGCAAGTAAAACCTGTTTCTTAAGGCAATATCTTTGTCTTGAAGTAAAACAACTTGTGTGTTTTGTTAAACGATCGTCGTGGTGTGCTTTGTAAGTTTCCCTATGGAGCAAATGCATTGATGGCTGACTTCCTGCCACCGCCGGATGGTGCTTATATGTCTCATCAGTTTTAGCACGATCTCTCTGCAACACGGTGTAAAAATATAAACTCTTCCTTGCTTAATTGCACAAAGCAAGTGTTCAAATTAAAGGATGTAGAGTTATATTTCGGAAATTTGTACACAAACCTTATGCAATTTGACGAAATCTCAGCGTTGGTCAGGGAAACCGCTTCTACCCCATTTTCCTGTTTTTCGCCGAGCTGTGGTCAACTTGTTGTCGACCGCTGCTCTCTTGTGGCGGTTTCCGCGTACTGCAGGACGTTTGGAAATGACACGCAGGATGTTTTTCAGATCGATTTTTTTTTTGTGTCAGCGTGGAGAGGGCTTTGAATTTGATGAGACATATATGATGCATCCGGCGCGATAGGGTTAAGCTAACCAGACTTTTTCAGACCAACGACACTTGGCTTATATCAAGGAACCACCTGTCACCTGAATTCTCGAGCTCACTCATAGGCCTACCACAAGTTTCATCCACAGCAAATTCAGGTGCAAATTGCTTGACTTGTATATAAATTACTGGCCTGTCTTATTGTGATGGCAGAGCTAAATATGTTTAGCCTTCTAATAGTGTTACATACACACCCTATGCTAGATTGTTACAGGCTACAGGTGTAGAAATCCCCTTCGTGGGCAACTTGAAGTCTTACACAGACACTTAGAGAACCACTGGACCATAGCAACCCAATCGTCAGGGCAACTAACCACCAATGGGCCTAATCACCAGGGCGACCAAATGACATCACTACAGAAACTCCATCACCACCACCACCACAGCCAATTACCATAGCAACTCATCACCATACAGACTCCAGCAACAGTCCAACACATGCAGACGCGCACACACACACACACACACACACACACACACACACACACACACACACACACACACACACACACACACACACACACACACACACACACACACACACACACACACACACACACACACAGTCCACAATTCTGCCTGAAATGTTCTGAAAGTTGAAAGAGGAAGAATGTCAGCTTGACGGTAGCTGCCCAGAAACAGAGTGTGGTTTAACATTTGCTTGAAC
>NC_085861.1:37348473-37410973 GCF_034702125.1 Engraulis encrasicolus
TGAGCAGTCCATTAGATGACTAACCAAATTATGTATTCCAGCGAGCTACAAATGACATTATCGTGCACATTTTTCTGTCCAATATGGTTTGAAAGTGGTTTGATGTTTCCCACGAAGGGCACGCAATGCTGATGCAACATCCTCCATGATGTGCAAGAGTCTGAGAAAGCACAGCCAGTCACTCTCTGTCTGACCCAGCTGTACACCACACACACACACACACACACACACACACACACACACACACACACACACACACACACACACACACACACACACACACAAGCACAAGCACAAGCACAAGCAAACACATTCACCAAACACACACGCGCACACACACACACACACACACACACACACACACACACACACACACACACACACACACACACACACACACACTCTGGATGAGACGGCCTGCAGTAATGTGAGCCCCTAACTGTCTCCTTGACTATCTTTTAAACACAGCTACTGGAGAGAATTACAGCTTTCATGGCTCTCTTATGTAACCAAGGAAACAGCAGTGCAGAGATGAAGACCACTAGGCTAACACTCCCCCGTCATGCTAAACACACAACAACACTGTGGCACAGACGACCATTAATCCCCGTTATTGCTGAACTAGCAGTCATGGGTGAGCGGTTAGGGTGTCAGACTTGCATCCCATAGGTTGCCGGTTCGACTCCCGACCCGCCAGGTTGGTGGGGGGAGTAATCAACCAGTGCTCTCCCCCATCCTCCTCCATGACTGAGGTACCCTGAGCATGGTACCGTCCCACCGCACTGCTCCCCATGGGGCGCCACTGAGGGCTGCCCCCTTGCACGGATGAGGCATAAATGCAATTTCGTTGTGTGCAGTGTGCAGTGTTCACTTGTGTGCTGTGGAGTGCTGTGTCACAATGACAATGGGAGTTGGAGTTTCCCAATGAGCTTTCACTTTCACTTTTTCAACTACAACAATACTATTGGGAGGGAAAGTGGAAAACAGCGATCCTAGCGGTTACGTTCCAACCACCTATTGCACCTACAGTATTGCAACTCCCATAGACGAGTTTTTAAAAAAATCACACGTTTCAGCTTACACAATAGGATGAACTACTACCTGTCGAAATCTTGAGTCATTTTTTGCCCTTTTAAGAAAAGTAGAAATTGTGCCAATCAGGTCAGAAACAGACTACAGCTCCCAGCATGCTGTGCTTCACGCTTCATTGACAACACAGGGAAACAAACGAACGCTAGTTCTTCGCGTTTCTTCACATCCTTGCAATCCTGTAAGTTCCATATTGGCGTCTTATTACACATATATACACTCAATTAGTTTGGTTTGGTTTTAGCTTCTCTAGTAGATATGATGGCTTCTGTAATGACGAGTAACCACCTCTCTGGCTAATGTTTGGCTGTGCTAATTTGGCTATGCTAAATACATGAAGTGAACACGTCACACATGCGAGTCAGTGTAGTTCTGTATTATCTTTTTTAAGAATATTAAAATCAGTTCAGATCAGTTAAAAACCGAACATTTTACCACCTGAATCGATTAAACGGGCCAACATGCATATTATATGACAGCCACTGCTCCTACTTCGTCGTCAGGACCGAGATGTAATTTTGTAAAGAACAAAAAAAACATTCATTTGAAGCAGAGGCTTGGAACGTTGCCAGCAGGGGGCGATGAGATTACTTTCCCTCCCAATATTGAGACCAGGGCCCTATACTAAGAAGGTGGTTCAGGAGTAAACAGGATAACCCCTATAGCGCCGAGCCTATGTTATAACCTTAATGTCACCAAAATTATAATGTCTATTAGGGCTGCACGATTATGGAAAAAAGCATGATCACGATTATTTGTGTCAAAATCATAGTCACGATTATTAATCACGATTATTGATTGCTGATTTAACAAAATATATATAACAAAATGAAATATAACCAAGAACGAATTATATACAGGATGAGCAAAATAAAATGAATTGTAATAATAATTATGTAAAAGGCAATGGCATGAAACTTACTGTAGGTGAACAGATTTCTGGCCAGAAACACCAGCCTGTCAGTAGGTTCTGGTTTCAAGGAGGCTCTCGAAGGTAGGTCACTATGGCCACGATTAAATCCCGATTGAAATCCCGATTTCCATATCACGATTATATCACAATTTTCGATTACTTTTGATTAATTCTGCAGCCCTAATGTCTATGTCTTAATCTGATACTTGAGGCTCTTGGTACTGTCATAGCCATGTTGTTATGATGTAGTTGAGTATTTTCAGTAAATAGTGAATAGGCCTGCCGGCGACCCCATCTGCAATATAAGGCTACGTTAAGAGGAAAATCATCTAATAGAAGAGCCTGGGGTCCTGGACCAGTTTGTTAGTATAGGTTCCATGACTCCTCCATCACGCTAAAGACAACAACTCTAAAGCACAGAAGAAATGCTATTCATTCCTCCTCATGCTAAACAACACAACAATATTATATGGTATAGAAGACTAGAACACTATAGAACATCAATAGGCATAAACAACATGCAGGTACAACACTACGAAACAAAGAAGACCATTACTCCCTTGCCATGTTAAACACACAACAACATTAAAGCATTGCACATAGTAATAACAACAATACTGTCACAATACGCTATTAACAATAAACAGGCGTAAAACCACACAGTCACAACAATGGCACAAACTATTGAAAATCAACAACATTAAGGCAGCAGAATTTCATGGCATACACTACACACTACACACACATAACAACATAAACAAAACAGACAACAGCACTATGGCACAAACAGCAGTCACAACAACATGGCATACGCTACACACAACCAAAACAGCACAATGACATAGACCACACACAATCAACAACGCGATATAACCAAGACACAGTCACAACAACACAATGATAAAAACTAAAATAATATTCAACAAATCAAATAAGTAAATGACACACCATCCACCTCATATACTTCATAACACGCCATGCCATGTGGCATTAATTTTGCTGGACAATGTAACCGCTTGTGTGGTGTGGTACTCTGTCTGCATTAGGGATGCAAATTATCGATTAATTCATTAATCGTTAGTTGATAGTCTTATCGATCGACTTACAATTAATTGATAAGCGGCGTTTTCCCCCCGACATCTCAATGTTTCTAAAAAAAAAAACCCTACTAAATCTAAACATTTTAATTGAAAATTCAGATAAAATTCCACCTTTAAATTAATTCTATTTAAATTCTTTAATCCAAAGGTGATTAAAATATTCCCACTATTCTCACCCCTCTTCACACACACTCTTCACATGCCCATTTCACCTGGGTCTCTTGACAGTTGAATTGTCGATTAATTGTGATTTAATGTTTTTCAATCGATTAATGCATTGATCGATTAAAGTCGATTAATCGATTAATCATTTGCATCCCTAGTCTGCATGGGCTTTTATGTCTCTTCTACTATCAAAGAGTGAGCTTACCCGTCTCCCTGCTCCTGGAGTGGCCTGCTGCTGAGGACCGCTCTCTCCTATTGGTCCGTCCCATCTCAGCGATTCCTCCTCCCCCGCCAGAGCTGCTTGCTGATAGGCTGGCGAAGCCGCTGACTCCTCCCCCCTGGCTGAAGGCGTTGGTGAACAGGTTGATGTGGGTGGGTGCTTTTGACGTCGAGGCCGACGTGGTGCTCCCCAATTTACACGGCTCGGGGTCCCCCTCCTCCTCTTCCTCCTCGTCCTCCTCCTCGCTGTCTGAGCCGCTCCGAGACGACTCCCCGCCCTTCCCCGGTCCGTGTTCGGGGGCGGGAGCACTGGGGAACATGCCTCCCCTCAGCCAGCCTCCCCGCTCTGTTACCCTGCACCCTCCCGGCCCAGCTCCGGCACCTCCCCAGCCCAGCGTGGCGTCCTTAAACATATTTCGCTCCGTATCCCCCGACGTCGAGAAAGACGCTGCGTGTTGTGCCGACGTCCCAAAGCCGCGACTCGCCGACGGTGGTGACTCGTACTTGTGTCGCCACTGGCAACCAATGGGCTCCTTGAAGTCCGAGATCCTGCCGTCGGATTGGCTGAAGTCCGAGCTCCTCGCTTCCGATTTGTCGGCCCCGCCCACCCCCTCGCCCCGCCTCTCTTCTGCTGGGTCGTCGACGGCCCCGTCTCCGTGCCGATGCCGGCGTTTACGCTTGTAGTCGCCCGCCCAGCGGTAGCTGCCCTCTGTGCCAAACGCCGGGTAGAGGAGGGGCGATGAGCGCACGCCCCCCTCACCCCCTCCTCCGCACTCCACACCCCCCCGCATGGCCAGCTTGTGCTTCTTCTTGTGCAGCTTGGACGGGTGCACGTACAGCGGGTAGGAGTGGTGCGCGTGCCCGTGAGGTGCGTGCGTGTGAGCGTGCGCGTAGGAGGGGAAGGCCGATGCGTGTTCGGGCGGAGTGTAGAGGGCGTCGCTGGAGGGGTAGCGCTTGTAGTAGCCCAGCCCGAGAGGCGAACCGTAGGGAACGCGGTGAGGGGAGCGGTAGTAACCCGACTGGGGGGCCAGCGGGAACCCCAAACCCTGCAGCAAGGGCACGTCGGACGGGGACACGTCCCGGAACTTCGGAGGGTGGTGCGAGTGCGAGTGTGCGTGCGAGTGCGTGTGCGCGTGTGTGTGTTGGTGGGCGTGCGAGTGCGAGTGTGTGTGCGTGGCGTGTTTCTTCTTGGCGTCGGGCTTGCGTGTGTAGTGCAGCGAGTCGTACGGGCAGGCCAGGTGGGGCGAGTAGTACCCGCTGAAGTTGATCTGGAAGATCGTAGGCAGCAGGTTCTGGGGAACGCAGTGGTGCGCGTGTGACGCGTGGCGGCCCCCTCCAACTCCACTTCCTGCCCCTCCTCCTCCTCCCGCGCTGTTGCCCCCGGCGCCACCGCCCCCAACCCCTCCCCCGCTGCCCGCCTCGCCGTCGAGCCCCGCGGCGTCAGGTGTGCCCCTCAGGTGCGCCAGGTGGACCCGGCTCAAACGCAGGCCCAGCTGCTCCACCTCCAACAGGAAGTCGGGGTCCGAGAGCCCGCCCCTCAGGCCCAGCCACTTCCTCTTGCTGCGCCGACCCCCGCGGCCCTTCACCTTGGCCCCCGAGCAGCCGTGCAGACGGCCTCGGCACCTGGAGATAAGACCGATAATTAGATGTACAATTATGTTAGATGATAAATTAAGAAGTATTATGTTAGATGATAGATGATATGATGTTGGATAATTCAATGCAACTCAATGCAACTTCAATACACTTTCAATATTTATCTATCGATGCCATTCCCTGTTATTGCTGAGTTTTTTTCTGAGCTTCACAAACTACATTCAACAACTTTATACTGTTCAAAATGGCTACCAATGGCTTGACTTTGAACTTAAAGTTGACTGATAAAAAATAGAGTGACTGTATTTGCATAGAAACTGTATGTACTGTACAGTACAACCATACAGCTCAAAGAGCTTTAAACAGTTATAAAAGTCATAGGCCGGCAGATTTTGAAAGGGGGCGTTATCCACTCAGTGTCTGCTGGGAGCAATAAGGTTGAGGAGACTCAGGGGTGCTGAGTAGCTGGCTGTTAGTTCTGCTTACCTGTGCTTGTGCTTCTGCCTCTGGGTGCCCGAGGAGGGGGCAGTGGGGGCAGGGGGGGACGCCGAGCGCTGGGTGTGGGGGTACAGGGGTGCAGGCGGGGTGGGCTGGGTGAGCGATGACCTCTCGCGCCCCCTGTGTGAGCCGGACGTCACCCCTGTGTGTGTGGGGGGCGCCCCAAATGTCCAGCGCGGGGGGCAGCGGGCGTCGGAGGAGGAGGGCAGACTACTCGCCGCCATACCTCGGCCTGCTGCTGTCGCCGTGCCAACGCCGCTGCCCTTGCCGCCTCGCTCCGCCCACTCTGCCATGCGGCCCTCGGGGGCCATGCTGCTGCTGCTGCCGTCGCTAGGCAACGGCGGGGAAAGGGCGGCGTCTTTCAGCTCACTCAGGGAGGAGGCGGAAAGCGGCGACGAGGACAGAGAGGTTTTGGACGAGGACAGGGAGGCTTTGCGGTCGTGACGCGGCTGGTGGTGCTCCCTGTACGCGGATGACGACTTCCTCTGAGACGGAGACAGGAAACAGGAAGTGGAAGAGGAAGAGGAAGCGGAGGAGTTCTGGAAGAGAGGAGCACCTGCCGTGGCGGACAGCGACGGCGACGATAACGATGATGACAGCAGCGATGATGATGACATCGTCGTGGAGAACAGCTGCTTTGATTGGCTGAGGGCGGAGATGGCACTTTGGTTCCGGAACGTTGCTGGGCTGCCGAAGAGGCCGCTGCCGCTGTTTCCCGTCGTCATGGAGACGGAGCCGAAGACGGTCAGCGGCGTGGAGGACGAGGAGAAGGGGGCGGAGTCTGGGGAGAAGGCCAGTTTGGACTCGCCCAGTTTGGACTGAGCGATGGGGACCTTGGGCTTGCGGCCCCTCCTCTTGCCCATGTAGATGGTCCCCTTCTTGCTGACGTTGATCTGCGGACCCAGTTTCCCCCCTAAGGATGCCGCCAGAGACGGGATGGAGGCTACGGTAGGAGACGCAGGGTCTAACGTGCACCCTGCTCCTCCTCCTACTACTCCTGCCTTCCTCCGCCCGGCCCCCTCTCCCCCCACCTCACTGGCCCCCGACAGGAGCTGGGTCAGCACCCACCTGCAAGGCAAGGGGAGGCTTATTTCTGCTATACAGCATTTCATTCAAGTCATCCAAAGATTTTAGTATATTGTTTCTTGTGCTATTTTGTCTAGTAGTTCGCAAATGTAAGACAAGGACAAGAACCCTTTAAAATAGTTATTTTTTAGAACAAAAAAATTAGAGTACTTTATAAATGTTAAAGGAACAGTCCACTTCATCTCAGGAAATTGCTCATATGTAGTTAAGCCCTGATAAAATTGAGAATACATAGGACTTTTTCTCTATGTGTTTGCATTAAGCATAGCAATGGAAGTCTATGGAACCAAACAAAACATCCTAAAATGTACTTGTAAACCTAAAAAGTAAAATTCACCGGAGTGCAAAACGGCTATTTCACTCCGTCCAGTGATCACTTGTTAGGCCTACTTGATGCTATGGTTCCATCCACTTCCAGTGAGTGTGCTAAGCTATGCTAATGCTGATAAATCTAAGTCCTGAAGACCCTGAGAAGAAAATGATGTGCAAATTCATGTTTGATACTTGTAAAAACTGCAAATACGTGAAAATCAAAAAGGGTGGACTTTTCCTTTCATAATACCTTCATCATGTTGTGTGTTATGTGTTACATGTATGCTATAGATATGAATAACACCTCTATATTGTTATGTTATCAATATCAATAGGACATTCACTATAATGCTATATACTTATTTAACACAGTTACATGAGTATTAGTAAATTACTATTGTTATGTGTGTTATAAATATCAAAAACACCTTCTCTATATTATGTTGTTATAATACCCACCGGCCCTAATTGGTCTCATCTATTACTGTTGACAACACCTCCTCTATATTCCTACAAATATCAAATAGCAACGTCTCTATATTGTATTGTTATGTTATAAACAGCTTAAAAAATAGCACTCTCTCTATATTTTTATGTCATACCCACCGGCGCCGTTTGGTCCTCATCTTGTTGATCTTGCCGATGATTGACTTCATCATTAGCTGCCCGTTTCCCTTCGCGCCTGATTGGCCAATAGTCCCGTCGTGGTCGTCCTGTGCGAGCCGGAACGCATCCCCATTGGAGGAGGAGCCCTTGAGGAGGTGCTGCTCTGAGACTGACCTTGACCCTGACCCCAAGGTCGAAGGTCTCGATGTTGAAAGTTTTGGACGACCTCGTTTCCTCTTCAGGGGGTTCGGTGGGTTTAGACTCGCTGCCTCCGAGTGCGTGGCTACGGCGTGTGTGTTGCTAGCTGTGAGGGAGGAGTGTGTGTTTGTGTGTGTGTTGGAGTGTGTGTGAGGGCCCAGCCCCACTGTGTTGAATCCTGGCAAGCTCTGCTGCCGCCCCGGGATTGGGTTCAGCCTCGGCCGGCCCCTCTTCTTTGGCTGCGCGGCGGGGAACTGGCTGCACTTGGGTGGCCGGCCCACGGGTCGGCGAGGGGGAGCTGGTGGCGGCGGCGGCGCTGTTGGCTTCACCTGATGCTGCCGATGCGGCGAGGAGGACGCAGAGCCGGTCGTGTTTAAACTCGACACGCACCTGTCCCCTGAAGCTGCCACCGCACACCTGTCACCTGTCACCACCTGCGCCTGATGCCCCGCCCTCTGCACACTCCTGTCGGGTGTTAGCACAGCCGCCTGCTGCACCACTTTTGACCAGCGGGGGCAGCGTCCTTTGCGCTTCTTGAGCGGCCGGCTGTCCTGGGCGGGGGATCGGGAGGGGGAGGGGGACTTGGAGGCGGCAGAGGAGGCGGTGGCTGTTGGCATGACAATGTTACCTTCCTGCTGCTGCTGTCCATAGATGCCGCCCCTGCGGCTCTGCCCTGGAGAGCCCTTACCACCTCCCGGAGAGCCCTTACCACCCCCTGGAGAGCCCTTACCACCCCCTGGAGAGCCCTTACCGCCCCCTGGAGAGCCCTTACCGCCCCCCGGAGAGCCCTTGCCACCCCCCGGAGAGCCCTTACCGCCCCCCGGAGACCCCTTGCTGCCCCCCGGAGAGCCCTTACCACCGCCCGGGGACCCTTTGCCACCACCAGTGACATCTAGTCTGATTGGGTCAGAGGCACCTGGTGGCTTGTGATGTACGCTGAAGTCTTTAGGCTGCTCGACCCCTGCACCCCACTGGATTGGCCCTGGCCTGCCCTCCGACACCGATAGACTGGCGACACAGCCAATCGCTGTGATGGACCGGGGGGAGGCGGGACTTTGTCCTCCCCTGTCCCTCTCATCTGCAGGCACTGGTCCGGGGCTTTGGTCTGGCCTGGGAAGGGGCAAGGGGAGGGTGTGTGATGGGGAAGGGCTGCGAGGAGCCGGTTTAGCACCGCCGCTCTTATTGCTG
Organism: Engraulis encrasicolus; assembly: GCF_034702125.1. Taxonomy (NCBI): domain Eukaryota; kingdom Metazoa; phylum Chordata; class Actinopteri; order Clupeiformes; family Engraulidae; genus Engraulis; species Engraulis encrasicolus. The sequence goes on from NC_085861.1 coordinate 37,357,444, forward strand.
CTAGCTGCCATTGCCAGGGTAGTGACGGGTGACGTTGATGACGGAGAGTTGGCCGTGATGGTGGAGGACACAGACATGCTGCGGCACCTACTGCTGTCCTCAGCCCTGTCCCTCTCCATTGATGCTGAGGTGGTGGTGTCCGCCTTGGGGGACAGGGACGGACGATGGTGGCTGAGGTTGTCCTCAGCAACGGCATCTCGCGAAGCGGACGGAGCCACTCCTGTGTCGGAGAAGGCAGGGCTGCTGCAGGACAGGTGAGGGGAAGAGCTGGCAGTTGGACTGCTGCCCATGGGGGAGGCGTGGGATTCAGACAGGGAGGGCGGCGGCTTGCAGGCCCGGGACCTCTGCTGCTTCGGACGACTGGAGGTGCTGGAGGAGCCACTGCGTCTACTGGGCTTCTCACTGCCACCACCATCACTCAACTTCTCCCCACCACTTGGTCTCTCACCTCCACCACTCGACCTCTCACCTCCACCACCACCACTGGAGGAGTTCCTTTGACTGGGCACAGGGCTCTTGTTGTCCTTTGGCGAATTGTCCCTCTGTTTGTCCCTTTCATTGTCCCTTTGCTTGTCCTCTCTCTGTGGATCCCTGTTCCTGTCCTCTTTCTGAGTGCTGGGGACACTGCTCCTGTTCTTGTCCTCTCTCTGTGTGCTCTTGTGCTCTCGCAGCAAGCTCCTGGTCCTCTCCTCCCTCTGCCTGGTGACAGGGTTCCTGGAGCTCTGAGTGTCCCTCGGGTTGGGGACAGAGCTCTTGTCCTCTCTCGGACTCTTCCTCTCCTCTTTCTGACTGCTCTTCTCCTCTCTTGGGACATGTTTGTCCTCTCTCTGAGAGTCCCTCTGGCTGGACAAGCAGCTCTTGTCCTCTCTCAGTGCGGTCTTGTCCCTCTCCTCCCTCTGCATGCTCCGGCTGTCCCTTTGCTTGGGGGCCGAGTTCTTAGAGTTCTGGGTGCCCCTCAGGCTGGGCTTGGAGCTCTTGTCCTGCTCTTGTCTTTGCGTGCTCCGGGTCTTGTCATCTCTCTGCGCACCACTCCGGTTCTTGTCATCCGTCCTCTGAGCTTCCTTGTCCTCCCTCTGCGTGCTCCTCTTCTTCTCCTCCCTCTGCGCATTCTTGTCTTCTCTCTGCGTGCTCCGTGTGTTCTCGTCTCTCTGCTGCACACCCTTGTCGTCCTTTTGCGCATCCCCATTGGTCACCTTGGCACTCTCCTGCACCGTGCAGTGCTGTTTGGTGGGGGAGGGGGGCGAGGCGGCGGGGGTGGGGGACAGGGAGCTGGAGGGGGGCGCCTTTAAGATGGAGGAGGAGGCCCCATCCGATGCTGCCTTGCCTGACGCCTTGCCCCCGCTCTGGGCTAGCTGCCTGGGGGAGCCCTCCTGGAGCCCGGTGGTCCCCTCCTGGGGCTGCTCCTTCATGCCCGCCTTATGGGCCAACTTCGGAGGAGCCTATGGACAAAGCAAAACAAAACAAACTTGACGGATGGTTGTAATGGTGTGTCTCATGTTTGGTGTGTGATCTAATTGCCCCAATGGAAGCGTTAAGTTTAACTTTATTCATAGTACAAGTTTATGCAACAATTGCAACTTAGGAGCTTAGGAACTATCTCGGATACTTATTATACATATATACTGTATATACTACTGCAACAATTTTGCAGATGACAAAACAAACACCACATGTTCAGCATCAATTTTATATGGTCCTTCGAGCCAGATCAGAGAACCATCAGCGTTGGCACAGAAGTTCTGAACAGTAGATTCTTCTACTTTGGAACTTCAGATACTTACTGTCAAAAATACTGTATATAACGATTATGAAGGATTCATTAAGTCGGACATTCGGGCATTTCTGAGGTTTTCATGAAAATCAGGCATCCACCATACTCATTTGGGGGAGAGCACAGGAGAATCGTCATTTAATTGCATAGGTTGGGTGTTGGATGGAATTTGACTAGTGTTATGTTAAAGATGTAAAGTGGCAATGAATGAACATGAAGATTGATAGGTTGTCAGGAGATGGTAAGAGGCGATATCTACAAAATTTGGGACTTGATTGGCATTGAAAAATACCCCTACAAAACCTGTATGTGTATGGCATTGGCATTACTGCCAAACCTGTATGTGTATGCCATTGGCATTACTGTAAACAAAAACTTTTAAAATGTAGACCATGACCACAGTACTCATTTGTCAGCTGTGGTATGTCGTGTGGTGGGAGAGAGCAGTACTACAGATGATAAAGTTTGGTGCCGTTTGCAAACTGTTTGATGAATAAATGACTGATCTTCCTCCCATAAACCATAATGTAAATATTTCCCTAAATTTCAAATATGCCTGTATTTTTGCAAAGCGACAGTGACGACACACAGACTTAGTGAATAATGACTCTAAGCGTGGTGATTAAGGGAGGCACAAATGCAAGGTTAAAATGCAATCAAAAGTTAGGTTTGAGGCTTGACAAAGGTTTTAGGCTAGAGTATTGATTGAGTAAGGGTTGCGTAAGTCTGCAGTAACGTTTGAGTAAGTAGTAAGAAGGTTTACAGTAATCTTACTCTTGCACCACTCTCTATCACTCTCTATTCAGGAAGCTATCTGTTGGCAATTACACATAACTGCACAGTAACTGCAGAAGACAGACAGGCTGACAGAAAGAATGAGAGCGAAGACAGAGCAAGAGATGTGAGCGAGTGATGAAGAGGGAGAAAGCGGGAGAGAGAGATAAACAAGACAGACAGAGAGTGGCTTGTATATTCACAATGAGGACACGATGAGCAACTGTCAGCCCGACAGCAAACGAGATTAAAAAGACATGAAGAGCAGAGCACTGGAGCCTCTGAAGCAGCTTTGAGGTGGAAAAGGAGAGAGAGGAGAGAGAGAAGAGGAGACGGGGGAGGAGAGGAAGAGACAGAGGAGAGAAGACGGAAGCGAGGAGAGATGGAAAGAGAGGAGGATGAGAGGAGAGAGGGAGGGGACGGAGTACAGAGAAAAGCAGCGGAGGAGAAGAAGAGAAGATGAAAGATGGAGAGAGGAGAGAGGAGCAGGAGATGCAAAGGACAGGAGAGAGAGGGGAGAGGAGAGGAAAAAAGAGACAGATATGAGAGGGGGGTGAGAGGAGAGATGAGAGATGAGAGAGAAAAATTAGAGATAGAAAACATTGTAGAGAGAAAAAAGCAGGAGTAGAGAGAGAGAGAGAGAGAGAGAGAGAGAGAGAGAGAGAGAGAGAGAGAGAGAGAGAGAGGAGGAAAGAGAAGAGAGGACAGGTGAGGAAGCGTGAGAAAGCTTGAGCATGGTGATGAGCAACAGAGAACTCAGACAGACATGCAGATGAGCCGGCTGGTGCCTTTGAGGATGCTGCCTTTGAGGTGTACTGTAGAGAGAGGAGAGGAGATGAGAGGAGAGGAGAGGAGAGGAGAGGGGGACAGGGGAGAGAGGACAGGAAATGAGAGGAGATGAGAGGAGAGGAGAGGAGAGGAGAAGGGGACAGGAGAGAGAAGAGGAGAGAGGAGAGAGGAGGAGAGGGGGACAAGAGAGGAGAGGAGATGAGAGGAGAGGAGATGAGAGGAGAGGAGAGGAGAGGATAGGAGAGGAGAGGGGGACAGGAGAGAGGAGAAGAAAAGGGAGAGAGGAGAGGAGACGGGAGCAGGGGAGAGGAGAGGAGCGGAGAGGAGAGCAGAGGAGAGGAAGAGAGGAGAGGAGAGAGGGACAGGGAGAGACGAGGAGTGGAGGGCCATAATTGAGAAGAGAAAGAGGGAAGAGGTGAGAGGAGAGAAACAGAGAGAATGATAGATAAGAGAAGAGAGAGAGGGTGGAAGAGAGAGGACATGAGACGTGTTGTAGAGAGCAGAGAGAGGAAAAGAGATGGAAGCTCAGAGAGAGAGAGTGTGAGAGAGAGAGAGAGAGAGAGAGAGAGAGAGAGAGAGAGAGAGAGAGAGAGAGAAACTGTGATAGAGAGTTGACAAGAAAATGTGGAAGTGGAGAGAAGAGAGAGAGAGCAGGTGAGGCAGTTTGAGGTGTGCTGGAAAACAGAGAGAGAGGACAGACAGAAGGACAGAGAGAGGGGGGTGTGAGAGAGAGAGAAGCAAACAGACAGAGAGAGAAAAACGGGAGGAGAGAAAAACGAGAGCAGGTAACGAACGCATGGTAAAAATAGACCCATGAGAGGCGCAGCTATTGGTGGGCTATAAACTGCAGCAGGAGGAAATGAGAGCTTCTAACATTTATTGTGCCGCCTGATTTGTGTGTTATTTTTACGGCTCATAAAAGCCAAAGGAAGCGTAATAACACCACTTCACGGCCACCAAAGGCAGAGTAATAACACTCCACAAGCCACCGGCATCCCATACAAACACACGCTCACACCACCCAAAGATTACAGAGACGCTCAACACTTCACTGCTGATGGTTGTCTGTATGTCATTAAACAGCCATTTGGTGACACTATAAGGATTGAGGAAATAGTCTAGTCCACAATGACATAGTCGGTGTAGTTGGTTGGTGGATTGGTCTCTTGCTGTTATCCTACTGTTAAGTTATAGCTTCTACATTTTTCATGTGCTGCTGTTTGTGGAGGGAGTGTAGAGGGAGTGGTCTTGCTCTTACCCGTTTCATTGGTAAGGAGGACATGGGACATGTTTAGCTTTCACATTTCATAATTTGTTGTTTTTGCAGTAGGGAGGGGAGGAGTGGTGGGATGGGGTGTGGTGGAGAGGCAGAGTTTGTCGCTTACCCGTTTCCCTGAAGGAAACAGGACAGGTCTAGCTTGAAGGTTTCACATTTCATTGTTTTTGGAGTGGGTAGGGAGGGGTGGTTGGTTAAGGTCTGGAAGGGAGTCTCTCTTACCGGGCAAATACACCAGCCGCGACAAGATCAAGAATCGCTGAACTGTGCAGCAAGAGTGATACGAGTGACAGAATAGACAGAGTATGTCCGTTAAAAGCAGAATGCAAACATTCCAACATTCCCATTGGCTGTGGCGGCTGTCGCTGAACCGCATCATAGCTAATTTGCATAATATTCACTCAAGTCCAACTACAAACTGTGGAGCTAGTTGCTTGAATCGCCTCTAGTCGCCCGAATCAATTTTGTCTCTTCGTTCTGACGCGACTCAAAATGCAAGTCAATTACTTCCGTCGCTGGACTCACTCTTGACACGCTTGGTCTACTTGTGCCATTACCCATTGGCCTGGACAGGTTTAGTGTTCAGATTTAAAGTGTTTTTATAGAGGAGTGGTGTGGGATGACAGAGTGGGGAGTCTTTCTCTTACTTTCTTTTTTGCAAAGACACAGGACAAATGTAGCCTTTAGATTTTTTTACTGATGCTATTGAGGTGATGGCCAGAGAGACACAGGACAAGTTTAGGCTTTGGGATTTCATCTATCATCATTGTCGTTTGTTGGGCTTGGAGTGGCAGAGATAAGTAGGGTGCGGAGTGTCTCTATTACCTGAATCGCTGGACAGGACAGGAAGTTAGGTTTTCAAATGGGGTTGAAGTTAGGGTGTGCATATTTTTGGCAAGTGAAAACTCGGATGTGTTACTGCGATGTGAATGTCATTGTCTAACCACCTGTCCTCGCGTGTTTATGGTCACATTTGTGCTTCGCTGACACCCCGTGCGGTGGTGTGGGGTGGTGGATTGACGAGTCTCTTTTACCTTTCCAGCTCAGGCTAGTTAGGTCATATTTTTGGTTTAGGATTAAAGTATAGTGGGGTGTGGTGTAGTAGACAATTACATTACATTACATTACACTTAACTTTTATCCTAAGAGACTTACAGTTATTTACAGGGCAATGTTTACAGTCCATGGAGTAATGTGGGGGTAGGTTATCTTGCTCAAGGGCACTTCAGCAATGGATGGAGGTATAGGAAGAGTCAAGGGGAAGGGTGTGATTCGAACCTGCAACCATCTGATCTATAGATGAACCGCCTAACCATTAGGCCACAGCTGCCGTCTTACCCGCTTGGCCGGTAGGGTGACAGGAGTCTCCACGACAGACACTGAGGAGTCGCTCCTCGTTGCCGAACAGGAAACATCCGTCGACGCCAGACCTGATCCCTGCTCAGACACCGTCGTCACTGCCGCCACCACCTCCTTCCTGTCCCTGCTCCTCGTCGGGCTCTGTGATTGGCTGGCTCCTCCCGTGGCATCGTTCCTCTGCCCGCCTCTTCCTCCCCCGGCGGTGCCCCGTGCGGGACGCAGCGAGGTGCGTATGTGCGGCCGGCACACGTAGTTCTCCAGGATCTTGGGGGGCTTCTTGGTCCGTTTCGTCCCGACGCCGATCTTCAGCTTGACACAGCCCTCGGAGTAGTCGGCCTCCTTGATGGAGAACTCCTGGCCACCCCCCTCGGCACCGCTGCTGCCCCCTGTGGCCGCCTCTGGCGCTGCGTCCTCTCCCTCCGCCCCTCCCGACATGGCCGGGTAACCCCTCCTGGGTCGCTCCCTCAGGAGAGTTCTATGCTATATCTGAGGATAGAGGCGGGGCAGAGAGGAGCACGTTGGTGACCAGACCAGTCAGTGACAATGGGCAACATTCATTTACAATCCAGTGTCACATATTCCAAATATCCTGGTATTTACCAGTCCAATTAAACCATGGGATTGCCTGGTTAAATGATCACCTGGGTGAATTTGAGAGGTCAGAATCCGGTCATTTGGAATGTGTATCACTGTATTGAAACTAATGAATCCAGGTAGCCCATACCTGCCCATCACCACCCATGACAAATACACCAGGGTTAATTCAACACTGCAAGAACAGAGCCAAATGTACTCTATAAAAGACAGTGATGCAGATCTAAAGTGGTCTAGATGTCGGTGGATGAGGCAGGAAGTGATCCTCAATACAGCAAAAACACACTTTAGACCACTCAAGCTCACCCAGAAAAGCCAAAGACTACGGAGCCGTCATTACATTACACTGCATTTAGCAGACACTGTTATCCACAGCAACTTACAGAGGCACTTATAGAGGTTGTCATGCGCATGCAGATAGACTGTAAAATTGTATTTATTTAATGTGTTGCTTATTTTCTTGTGTACTTCTGAAATAAATCAAATCAATCAATCAATCAATGAAAAAAATAAACTGTAAAATTGTGATTAGGGCTGCACGATATCACAAAAAAATCGATACGCGATAACATCATACAATACCTCGATAATGACATTTAAACGATATTTAGAAATATAGCCGAGTGTTTTTCTTGTCACTAATTTGTCAACCTGTGTGGGGGGCGTGGCTTTGGTCATGGCGGGCTTCTTGCGCATTTGTTGATATTCAGCTAGTGATTGGACTGCACATAAATGTTTTACTTGTTAAGCCATTTTCACAATACGCATGATATCGCGATTTCCAGGGTGCGATTTGCCGGGGGGGATGGGGGGGATTATCCCCCCTTCTGGTTTTATCCTCGCAAATAGGCCTATCAAAATAAACTAACAAAAATGTTGACATGACGGGCAACTTGTGACCCTTTTCTGCAGTCTACATTGCACTCACTTTCAAAATTGCCCGACGTGGTGCAAGCTTTGATGTTTACGAGGTCCCGGACTCAACAGCACATGTGCAAGAAAGTTGCGTTATGTACGGGAATTAGTAACATATCGCTAATGCAAACGACCTGCGAAAATGAAACGCCAAAGCAGCAGTTAGTCCTTTTTTGATGGACCATCAAATAGGAAACAACCTACCCAACTACTTGGCTAATGCCTACAAACAGGCGCGCAAAAGGGGCACATTGCATTGCATTGCGCAGCGTCAGTGGGGGAGCTAACAAAGGAAATGTTAAAGACATTTGGTTTGAAATAGGCTACTTTGCTTCCAACTCCCGACTGTTCTTGAGTGGCTATGCAAAAAGACGCGCAGACAGTAGGCAGATGTTGCGAGAGTTGTCCTGATCACTTTCCTCGGGGTTTGTTAGACCGCAGAGGAGGTGCGCGTTGTGCCCTCTCGCTAATTGATGAGGTGCCTATTGGATGCAGAATGCAAATGGCAGGTGCTCTAGGAAGGGGGGTGCTTTAAAATGGAGCAGAAAAGTTACTGAAATTGTTTTAGTATTTCTGTCTGCACATTAGGCTATGAAACCGTTGTGCCTTAATCGTAAATCTAGGCTACTGTCAAGGCAGACGGAATGGGTGGAGTAGCGCCTGAACATGCAATGAATTTGTATGACCCGACTAAAAGTTTGTAGAAAGTTGCAACGCATGAGGACGACACGTTGAAAGCCCCCTCTGCCTACACTCGTGGCTATTTCTAGGGTTAGTGCGCTTAGGATTGTGAGTGACTGAAGTGTCTTTGGCACACGAAATGTAGGCTACAGAATTCCCCCTTCGCGATTTCAGTGTAAAAAAAATGTTGCGCAAGAGATGTCCAACTGCATTAGGCGCAAAAAAACCCTCTCAATGAAGACGCATATTGTCTTAGTGTCCGTGTCCGTGTTGGGGGAAAAATACACTGCCACGTTGTTTTTGACTGAATTAAGTGTTATTCATTTGATATCATCCAATATTGAGCTGTTAGTCGCGTTAACTTCAATTTGTGACGTCACGTTTCATGAAAAAAAAAACATCCCCCCTCTGCTTTTTTGACAAATCGCACCCTGCCGATTTCAATACATTTTCGATATATTGTGCAACCCTAATGGTGATGTCTAGATGCGGGTGGAAGAGAATGATTCAGACAGTCCAGCTGAAATTTCTGCAGGCAGGCTATCTAAGGTCACATGACCCTGATGGGCAGGATGTAAGACAGTGCTACAGGCTCCAAGATGCAGGGCTAGACACCCGAAGATGAATGACTATGTTTTGGTCTGTGTTTGGAACTTCCAAGAAATAATGGATGTGCGAATGATGAAGATGGAAGAAAAATGAAACAGAAAAAAAACTGTTAGACCTACTCTCATCAATCTATCACAGTCTTTAAATAAAAAGCAGAAACATCAGAGGACTCGGGTCCTGTTTCATGGAAAGGCATATAAGGTGGAAAAAAATGACTAAAAGACAACACTCGTAATGATTTAAAAATAAATCTTTAGCTGGTACCAATGCAGCACTTGAACGGAATACTGGGGAAATGAATGATCTGGGGAATATCACAGACCTCCATAGAGTCTAATGGAACCTTAGAACCTCACATTGTTATGGAACACATTCCTTCATAGAATGGTCATAAATTCCCCTGCTTGAGGCTTGAGGCTTTGACTGAAGACATATATGGCGTTCCGTAGTGTAGTCCTATGTTCCCTGCAACCTCAAACCGGGTCAGGACACAGTTGTAGTAGCTGTGTTGGGTCAGGGAAGAACGCTTCAGGCAGGAATGCGCTCAGCCAGCCGAAGTTAGGCTACCGTGAAACCAACACCTGACACATTTTCCCTTCCCTTGCGAGAGAAGGAGAGGAGGAGAGGATGGAGGACAGCCTAAAAGAGCCCCCCCCTCAGCTGCAGTCCGAAAGGCAGGTGCTTTCCTGCATAGGCTGAGGTCATTGAGTGTATGATTCAGACTGATGACCTCAACCAGTAAAGGCACCCAGGGGACACATCAGACCCATAGGCCATTTCCGAAATAAAGACACAATCAACCCTGCCCTACACACACACATACAGCCATGGTCTCAGCACGACCCTTCACACACACTCACACACACACACACACACACACACACACACACACACACACACACACACACACACACACACACACACACACACACACACACACACACATGCATCTCAGCGCAGTCCTACACAGAGACACAGACACAGACACAGACACACACACATGCTCTCAGCCCATCCCTCACACATACACATAGCTGTGGTGTCAGAATAGCCCTACACACACACACACACATCCACATAGCCATGGCCGCGAGTCACTCTTGCACACTCTTGCTACCCCTGCATAAATGACTCTCATCTGCAACAAACTTCCTCAAAATGCCAATGTCACAGAGTACTTCCAGGAGCCGACGAGCCAAGAGCATCCATTACTGGCCGCATGCGGAGAGGGCAGTGGGGCTGTGCTGCTCTGGTCTGATCAGAGCTTACAGTAGCTGTTGTGGACGAAAGATGGAGGGTGGAGGCTATGGAGGAAACACTGAGGGAGCAAGTCAAACTATTTCCTCTATCCTTTCCTGTGGCTCTTGGCCTTGTGGCGCGAGGCACAACATCACTGATGTTGAAAATGTAATAGTTTTTATCCCACAAAGGCAGGGCAACACAGAGGCAAGAGGCCAGAGAAAAGAAAGGGAGGGAGTCATTTGACTTGCACCCAAGGAGAGAGGAGCAGGACTGCTCTAGACTTACTTAGGTGTTACGGCCTGTGAAATAGAGTGGACAGAGAATGGAGGCTTTCAGAGAAGTAGATAACTGGTGCGGGCCATGAGATGGTCTGTGGATAGAGAGAATGGAGCACAGGGGGTGGATGCTGCATGGGGGATGGACGCTGCATGGGGGATGGACGCTGCATGGGGGATGGAGCATGGGAGATGGAGCACAGGGGGTGGATACTGCATGGGGGGAGGAGCATGGGAGATGGAGCACAGGGGGTGGATACTGCATGGGGGATGGATGCTGCATGGGGGATGGATGCTGCATGGGGGATGGAGCATGGGAGATGGAGCACAGGGGGTGGAGCACAGGGTATGGATGCTGCATGGGGGATGGATGCTGCATGGGAGATGGAGCATGGGGGATGGAGCACAGGGGGTGGATACTGCATGGGGGATGGATGCTGCATGGGAGATGGTCTGTGGATCGAGAGAATGGAGCATTGGAGCATGGGTGGACGCTGCATGGGGGGTGGATGCTGCATGGGGGGTGGACGCTGCATGGGGGGTGGATGCTGCATGGGGGATGGAGCATGGGAGATGGAGCACGGGGGGTGGATGCTGCATGAGCAGAGAGGAATGCCACTGCTCTGGGCTTAGCTACTGTGGGAGATGGTGGAGACTGGAGAATGCCGGTTGTATGGGAGAGAGGTCGTGCTGAACTGCTTTGGGTGCACTGGGGGTTAGCTGAAAGATGTAGAAGATGATGGAGGATAAGAGGTGCATGGGGTGGTGTTGACTGTGTATGCAGAGCACGCAGGATGGAGGACAACATTTTTTGAGAGGGAGTCTGTCTTTAAGTGGGTCTGGATGGGATGGGCTGGGCCAGTTCGACTGGCCGTTGGAGTGGGTGGAGAGTACGGAGAATGCAGGCTGTATGGGAGAGGACAGCTCATGGTGAACTGCTTTGGACTGCACATGGGGCTGGGAAGAGGATGGAGAGGATGGAGTATGGAGGGTGCCTGGGGGGTGGTGGTGTGCTGGGCTGGGCTCATCAGAGCTTCATTTGACTTCTGTATGGCAGAGGACAGAGGATGAAGGTCGAAGTTGTGCAGAAGTGGGGCTGGGTGATCTGGGTGAGAATGCAGTAGCAATGCTTCAGGCTGCACTGGAGCTGGGTGCAGGATGGAGAGGACGGGGCAGATGGAGATGGGGATGGATGAAGGCTGGCTGGGGAGTGAGGTTGTGCTGAACTGCTATGGGCTGATGTGAATAGAGGATGGAGGATAGAGAGTGGAATGGTGTGATGGGCTGCAGATGGAGAGGATAGAGGCTTGTCGAGTAGTGAGGCTGTCTAGGTTGTGTTGTTAACAGCTATGGGCTCGGTTGTGCAAAGCAGCTATGGGCTGGTGTCAGCTGGGGAGTGGTTGGATGGGCTGGTCTAGGCAGGGTGGTGGGTGGAGACCAGTGAGGATGGAGGCTATGAGGAGTCGGGCAAGCTTGGGCTGGCCTGGATGAGGTGGTTGGCTGGCCCAGGCTGGGCAGGCTGTGTGGAGAGGGTGGAGAGGATGGAGGCTTTTAGATGAGTGCGGCTGTCTAGGCTGAGCTGGAGAGGCAATAGCTCATTCAGGCCGACAGAGAATCATGCCTGTGACCATTTCGCCAGCTAATCTCAAACCGACTGATGTGTGTTCACACCACCAAAACTGTGAGCATTCGGGAACCAGAAAGTTGGTTTATGACGCACTGCTTGCTTTTTCTCTGCCAACCGTGACAACACAGACATGAGCAGGTTCATCCAGGTAACAAGTGGTCACATGGAGGAAAGTCCAAAACCGGATGTGAACGCGAACCCCTCACTGTTACTGTAAGCACTTCGGCTCCGAGTGTAACTGCTGGTACGGGAACACGCACTAGCACTGGCGTTCTGGTCGGCCTGAAAACAGTAAGAGAAACCGGGGATCTTAATGGGCTTTTCCCCTGAAACTCTCCTGCCAGCCCGCTCCCCTATAACTACAGCTATTACTCACTAGCAAGTCACTCTTTCACTCTCTCTCTCTCTCTTCTTTCTGTTTTCTCCCCCTCATATCGTCTGCTGTCCTCTCATCCCGTCCTCTTTTCCAACTTTCTCGTCTGCTGCCCTTATTACTCCTCCTCTCATCACTCTCCTCTCTACTAGAGATGCACCGGATCCTGATTTTTAGGATCCTGCCGGATACTGGATCCACTGCTTAAGATCCTGCCGGATCCGGAACCGGATACCGGATCCTACGAAAGGGTTGAAACACATAGCCTACTCACACACGTGGTCCCTTTTTATCACGTTGGCTCAAACTATTTTGACTTAAAAGCCTCGGCTACCGGATCCTGGAACCGGATCGGGATAGTCTGAAAAACCCCTATTATTCTGCCGGATCCGGAACCGGATCTTGGATCCTGTACATCTCTACTCTCTACCCCATATGTCATACTCTGCTCCTGAACTGCCCTTACCTCCTCTCCAACTCACTCTGTCATCTCTTCCTCATATATCCCCCCCTCTTCTCCTGAACTGCCCTTACCGCCTCTCCTCTCATCTCTAACTCTCTCTCTCTCTCCTCATATGTCCTCCTCTTCTGCTGAAGTGCTGTCCTTACCTTCTCTCCCCCCTGCTCTATCGCTTTCCTACTCCCTTTTACTACTGTGCCATTTTACCATCTCTCTCTCTCTCTACCATCCCCTGTTCCTCTCCTCTGCACCTCCTCTATCTAACTGCTATCCTCTTTTCCTCTCTCATCCTCCCCTAACTGCTATCCTCTCTTCCTCTCTCATCCTCCCCTAACTGCTATCCTCTCTTCCTCTCTCATCCTCCCCTAACTGCTATCCTCTCTTCCTCTCTCCTCTTCTAACCTTGTTTCTTGTTCATACTTCACTGCTCTCGAACTCCCTCACCACCCGTCTCTTGCTCCTATCAATCACCCTCTACCTCCCACACACACACACACTCTCTCTCTCTCTCTCTACCTCCCACTCCCTCTCTGTCTCCCTCTCTCTCTACTGCCCACTCACCCTCTCTCTCTACCTCCCTCTCCCCACTCTCTGTCTACTTCCCATGTTTTCTGCCTTCCTCTCTCCCCTTCTTTCTCTCTTCTCTTTTCTTCTCTCTCAATACCTCCCACTCTCTGTCTCCCTCTTTCTCTTACCACTTCCTCTCTCCTTCCTTTTCACTGTTTTCTTTTCCTCCGCTCTGCCACTGTCTTTCTTGCCTTCTTCCTTTCTTTTTCCCTGTCTGTTGAGTACTTTGTCTCACTCTTAGTCGACTTCAAAACCTTTAAGAATTTCAGAATTTGCTTCTGTGTTAACTCTCTCTCTCTCTGTGTTTCTATCTCTCTCTCTCTCTCTCTCTCTCTCTCTCTCTCTCTCTCTCTCTCTCTCTCTCATCCTCTCGCATTATAACGCCCCAACTGGAGTGGTCACGGCCTTGTTAATCTAAACCATGCTTTGCCTCAACATTTCATTCATTTCCCTCTTTTAGCTCCCCCGTGCCAAGGTAAGTCATATTGTTGGAAGGACGCTAAAACACACATTTGGAAAATGGTCTTAGGCTTCGACTCATGCGTGCGGAGTCGGGTGTAACATTTTCAGCAGTTACCTAATAATAAGACATCCGATAGAGTGCGATTCCATCCGTCACACACCACACAGAGGCACCATAGTCACTTCTCCCAAGATCCTGCTATGCCTGTGTCTATCTCCAACGCTATCTCTCCTAGAGCCAGTTAAACACCCTGCCAAGACACACACTCAAGCCTTCCCTCTCACTCTCGCTCACTGCTTCAAGGTTTTTTTTTTCTTCTGCTGAAACACACCCATTCATTCCTGCCGTCTCTGGAGTCATATCAAAATATGTTACATCTGTCTTTTTACAAACTCACATTCTTCGGCAGCCTGTGGGGAATAAAGACAATGTTTTCATTGTTGTGTTCCTCTTCTGCTCTCTCTCTCTCTCTCTCTCTCTCTCTCTCTCTCTCTCTCTCTCTCTCTCTCTCTCTCCCCACCTATCATGAGCTCACTATACACCACTCCCTTTCAGCTAAGTCCCCCTTCTTTATTCCTCTCTTTGGGTCCTTCTCAGCCAGGGCTGATAACCACACAACAACACAACAACAACAGTAAACACACACTGTGAAAGTCTGTCTACTCCAGGTTAACACTGCACTAGTGAGATGATTTACAATGAATCCCTCAGTTGTTTTTTTTCTTTACACTCTGACAGATACCCAATCTACAGCAATGTCAGTGGCCAGGAAAATTGTCAATACAGGTGATCACAGCCCACCCACCCCATCACCCTCCTCATACACACCATCCGGACCATACACGAGAGGGTGAAAGAGACTATCCTGCACCAGTCCTTGTGTTATTACAGTAGTTACAACTGAGATATTTCGCTAGGCCCTATGTTTTTTTACATTCAGTAGTTGGACTGGGCCCTTGAACGCAGCTATTAAGCTCATAGCGACAATCGCAGCGACAAATACCAGATGCCCTTTAGCTGTGCAGTGAGTGAGACAGGCACATCCCCACCTCATCACTGACCTACATAGAGGGGGAGAGACGAAAACAGCCAAAAATAGAGGCAGGGAAGAGGCAGACTGAGAAGGGTAGCTACAGTGCATGGCTACCAGAGGAAGAGGGAAACAGAGTGCCAGGGTGAACTGAGGTTCAATCGATACCACACTACAACACCAAGGAAAACACCGCGTCGCTGACGCGCCTCTCACAGCCTCAAAAACTTAGCCGAGAAAGTGATCATGGCACGGCCATGGCACGGCTCTTATTCGCGAGGCGCCCGTTAGATCTTTCGTAATTAGCCATGCCGATTGAAACAGAACCAGAGAATAGATACATACTCATAACGGGTTGGCGGAAAAGGGAGTAGACACATCGAGGAGAGGATGATGTGATGATGCGATATTGTTTAATTCGTCTAATGGACAAGGAGTAGATGGCTGAGTCAGATCAGTCACTGTCACTAAGCCCAATAATCCCGTCACAGCCCATATTTAGCGGCATTAATGGCAACAAAATTACCCCGCACCACAACAACACTTCTGTCCAACACATTGAGCCTTTTAATCGCGCCTCTCGCGGTGGCTGTGGCAGCCCTCGCTCTTCGCCTAACCAGAATTCTCATCCAGGTTTTCCATGCTTGCCTGTTACCGTTTATAAATAAGTTACGCCATTTCACTTGCGGTGCGCAGCCTACTCAGTGCGAAGGCTAATCAAAGCAAATTCCTGACATAGCATCAGTTTCAGAAGGCGTTGGGCTTACCCGTGCAGGCAAATAAACACCAACCGCTCACATGAGGGAGAGAATGCACGAGCTTAAGTCCATTCCGTGGTAGAGTGGATTAATAAAAGACATTGTGCAATACCACACTCTCTCCTCCCTCCCACTCCGTGCTCTCTCTCTCCCTCTCTCTCCATCGCTTGCGCAGTTGTTTTACATCAAAAGCGTGGTCGTACATTGTGTACCGAGATCTCTAGCACGTTGGCAGGCAGATAGGGCTCGAGGAGAGGGATGAAGTCGTACTATTAGGTGCTGCATAGCTTCCGTTCAATAACCAGTGAAGTAGCCTAAACGGTGACAAGTTTCGTAAACAACTCAAGGGGGTGACTTGTCGCTCGATCGCCCTACTTCTATCGGTTAGCGAATCTAACTAACTTGTGGACTAGCTGTAGGCCTACTTTCAGTTGTGTTTGTTATGGCACAATATATGTTTAAGGTTACCCTTGTTTTTTCAAGGAGCCTCTCGGTCATAGCTTTGCTGAGGAGGCCGTTAGAGCCAACCTTCAGCCTGTGCCGCGGGGACACAAGTCGTACAGGCGAAGAAGACTACTAGACTGGTCAAAGGCAGAAAAATGTCAGATTGGACGAGACGTTATGTCCATTTTTTCTAAATGCTCCCTCAAATACAAACTTGGCCACTAGTGGAAGCGCGGTAGCACAATGGTAAAAAGTCGTTTGGGGGCCCTGTTAAATGCCCTATTTGCTATGAGGCAACCATCCACTTATCAATGTTTCGCCTTGCAGTTGGTTATGCTATCAAAACAGTGGAAACAAATTAACTACAGTAGCCTAGTTCCACGGTGTCTCTGTGTCTGATAAATGTTGCAAAGAAGGACGTAGCTGCCCTGCAGCCGTCCATCAGGTGAGATGCGCCAATTTCCACCTTTTTTGGATAGCTGTGCACCTCCGCGTTAAGACATCAGGCGCCGAGAAAGTCGCAAGTGACAGAAAACATCGCTACGGTAGCAGCGGGTGTTCCACTTTTCCAACCGATACGGATGTTCGATTGAATGTCATCAATAGTCGTAACAATTTGAAAACACACCCTGAAGCAAAAGCGTAATGGGTAGCCGAAGGGTTCATGTTTCCGCGAGAAAGTGAATAAGGCAGTTGGAAAATGTAGCGAAACGATGACTGCAAAGTATCAACAAGATGGCGGCGACATCAGCGAATTAGGATCCAATTTTGATCTATCCCTTCGTGCTGCCCCCCTCTCCCCGGACGCACCTCGGTCCTCCGGTGTCCGTGCGAGAGCTCAACGGCCAGCTGCCATTGCCGCGCGGGGCTAACCGGGGCCAGGCGGCGGGGACGGTCACTGCTGCTGCTCACTGGCCCGGCGTCCGCGCTCGCTGAGTCCGGGCATAATCGATCATGATAAACACTGGGCCCGAGCTACCGCCGTGACATTCACCACTCTCACGTTGTTTGTTTGCCTGTTTGTGTGTGCGTGCGTGCTCGTGTGTTGTATGCTACATCACAGGGGTGCGTTGGAAACCCCATGGCAAACATCTTAGATACAGTAGATTGGCAACTGAAAAAACGCCTAGTTTCATAATCTGTGGAAAGTCATCATTAGAC
Organism: Engraulis encrasicolus; assembly: GCF_034702125.1. Lineage (NCBI taxonomy): Eukaryota > Metazoa > Chordata > Actinopteri > Clupeiformes > Engraulidae > Engraulis > Engraulis encrasicolus. The sequence continues at coordinate 37,374,612 of NC_085861.1, forward strand.
AGTCTATTTTTCTTGGACAAGTGGTTATTAATGGCTTGTTAATTATATTTTCTGTCAGTTAAGACACCATAAGATTTGAGGGAGACCAGCTGAAAAAATGCATTAGTTACACATGAGTTAGACATGACTCCACAAATAGGTTATCATACATCAGAATGTGGCATAAGAATAAATCTGAATAGGTCATGTTGAGAAATCATCCCCCCCTCTAATGATGGTTAATAATTAATGATGAGTTTAGAGTATGAGGTCATCCCATTACCAGTAAGGTGACAGATGACATCAGCATGACACTGTGACTGGCGGATGACATCACAAGTCAGACAGTGACGTGTGACATCATGCCACAGGGAGTGACTGGTGGAATGACATCACCACACAACAGAGCGAGTGAGAGGTGACATAAGCACATGGCACAGCGGGTGAACCCGTTATGTAATAACTCATAAGAGATAGCTCATTAATAATGGATGCTGCAGGAATGTGAACATCACACATTTCTATATTTGGCAGCTAATGAGCCACACTATGTCTTGCCTCGAGGCCTCTGTGCTCAACGGCACGCCAAAGGCATCAACAAACGCGTTCATCACTGTATGACATGACATTGTGTATGGCTGCAGTAGCCTATATAAGACAGTGTATCATTTCATCATGAAGGCTGTCATAGACTATTGCATGTGATAAAAAAAAGACACAGCAGACCATCAGACCATGTCTTCATCCGTAGGCTGTATGTAAAACAGCATATAAGGTCACTAGAGACTAGACCACTGGAGGCCATGCAAGACGCCATCAACAGACACAACGCCAAGACCTCTAGAAGTTACTGTGATAAGATAGGGACATTATAACAGACAAACTGCCATAAGACTATTGCATTGAATTCCATAAAACATCATAACAGACACAATGCCATACGAACACGGCTCTGCATTCCATAAAACTGCATGTAGGCCTATATAGTGCTTTGCCATTCCTTTGAGCATTCAAAGCACTTCATGTATACCTCACATTCACCCACTGGTGGCCGAGGCCTTCATGTAGGGTACCACCCTGCCACCAGGAGCAATTTGGGGTTACATATCTTTCTCAAAGACACATTGATGTGGATCAGACAGAGCAGGGCTTGACCTTGCAATTCACTTGCAAAGCCAAACAGGCTTTTCTACCAATTGAGCGACCACCACCCATAGACATAATGCCATAGGAGCAGTACATTCCATTCCATAAAACATGGCAGACATGAGGCCAAAATAGCTCTATGCATTCCATAAAAGATCATATAACAGACTTAAGATCATAAGACCAGTGCACAGTACAACATAACAGACATGAGACCTCTATGCTACTGCATTCCATAAAACATCACAACAGAGATAAGACCACAAGATCTACTGTACACTGCCAGAAGCATTCACTAATCGGCCTTGACTCACATATGAACTTAACCCCTTAAGACACGGCATTATAAATGATCTGTTACCAGCATGCCAATGACCAAGTCATAATGTATTACTAAAGGTCCCGTGCACTGTCATAGTATTGTAGTAGTAGTTAACTTTTAACCATTACAGCGTGCCTCAGGAGGTACAGCGTGCATTAAGGCAGTGGTTCCCAACCTATGGGTCGGGACCCACCTTATGGGTCGCCAAAGATCCACAGGGGGTCGCGGAGCCCTCTTGATTTTAAGGGGTTTCATTTTAAATATATATAGCCCATGTTGAATAAAAGACAAAGCATTTAACTAATAAATGCATAAAAAGAAACAAATTGTAAGTGCTACATTAAACATTTATTCTAAATTTCACCACAGACAAATTGAGGAATAAAATAACTAAAATTAGTTTTCACAGGAAGCAGAGGGCATCTTGTGACTCCGTCTCGTGCGGACGCTCGTATGGTTGGGTCACCAAAACTTACAATAGTAAAAACATGGGTCCCTGAAGAAAAAGGTTGGGAACCACTGCATTAAGGGACTACCTACCATCTCATTCCTAACCCATAGGGTTCAGTAGGATATCGATCTACCTTGTGCAGTGATTACAGCTTCAGCTCATCTGGGAAGGCTGTCCGCAAGCCTGAGGAGTGTGTTTATAGGATTTTTTGTCCATTCTTCCAAAAGCGCATTGGTGAGGTAACACACTGATGTTGGTTGAGAAGGCCTGGCTCAGTCTCCATTCTAATCCATCCCAAAGGTAGAGTAGAGTAGAGTAGAGTAGAGTAGAGTAGAGTAGAGTAGAGTAGAGTAGAGTACCATTTATTGATCCCAGGGGGAAATTAAGGTGTCAAGTAGCATACACACATGCATAAATACAAAAAAGACATTACCCATGAGACATTACACACATACATACACATAAATGAACCTATAGCTCACTCTTACATATATTTAGCCAAGCTCACTCTCTCTCACACACGCACGCACGCACACACACACACACACACACACACACACACACACACACACACACACACACACACACACCAAATTATACATTATAAAGTGTCCACAGTGTCACATGTGCCTTCTAAGTGGCACATAGAAGCCTACAAAGTCACCAACAAAGTGCCCAGGAGTGTCAGAAGTCTCTCTGCATAGTACATTGTCCATTGTATTCCTTGGAAAAAGATGGGGGTAACACAAGTCGCCCGCTGTGTCACTCCACACACACTCACATGTCACTCCACACACACTCACAGAGTCCAAGTAGAAGCACAGAAAGCATGCAGATAAAGTGTGCAGGAGTGGTGTTTGTTTATGCAGTCCAGTCACCTATAACGATCTCTCTCTCTCTCTCTGTGTCCTTCTGTGTGATGTTCAATAGCTGGGTGGCCCGGGGTACAAAGGACTTCCATAGCCTGTCTGTCTTCAGGAGAGGGCACGCAGTCTGTAACTGAACAGGCTTCTCTGGTTATCAAAGACTGGATACAGGGGGTGCTTGTGGTTGTCCAGTATAGAGTCCAATCTGCTCAGAGTTCTCCTCTCAGCTGTGGTAGTGCGAGCCTCCAGTTCTGTGCCTACAACAGACTCAGCTTTCCTCACCAGCCTGTCAAGGCGTCCAGCATCTCTCTTCCTGATGCTACCACCCCAGCATGCCACAGGGTAGGAGAGCACACTGGCCATGACAGACTGGTAAAACATCTGCAGGAGTCTGTTGCAGACATTGAAGGATCTCAGCTTCCTCAGAACGTATAGTCCGATCTGTCTTTTTTTGTACAGTGTTTGTGAGTTAGCAGACCAGTCCAGTTTAGAGTCTAGGTGTACACCCAGGCACTTGTATATGCAGACTGTCTCCACTGTCTCCCCCTCGATAGAGACAGGCACGAGGGGTGGTGTGGTTCGCCTGAAGTCAATCACCATTTCTTTGGTTTTGGTGGCATTCAGTTGCAGCTGGTTGGTTCTGCACCATTTGACAAAGTTCTCCACCAGTCCCTTGTACTCCCCCTCCTGCCCATCTTTAATGCAATCGGAGTGCAGGCCAGTCAAGTTCATCCATACCATACTCTGTCATCCATGTCTTTATGGACCTTGCTTTGCACAATACATACGCATGAACATAATACCTCTATGGTACTGCATTCCATAAAACATCATAACAGACATACAGTAAGATCATGAGGCCATATGACCTCTGTGGTAGGCTACTGTATTGGAATGGTATTTTATGGTTTGGTATGGTTTTATGGTTCCTGTTCGTGATCCGGATCACCACCAAAATGTAATCACTTATACCTTTGGTCATTTCCAACAACTCCACAAAGTTTCATCCAAATCCCTACATAAGTTTTTGAGTTATCCTGCTGACAAACAGACAAACAAACAAACAGACAGACAGACAAACAAACAAACAGACAGACAGACAAACCAACGCGACTGAAAACATAACCTCCTTGCCTGAGGTAATAATAACGTAATGAATTATTACATAATGCTGTGACAATCTACGCATTTTGTAATAATTTACGCATTTCATAATACAATTCTTGAACGCAATTTTGTAACACCATTTTTCCCATCTGGCTATAAATTATTACGGAATGCGGAATTTATTAGAAAATGTGGCAGATTTTTTCTTTGGAGGCTTTTATGCCTTTATTTGACAGGACAGTCGAAGATGGTGACAGGAAGCGAATGGGACAGAGAGACAGGGGAGGACTGGGAAATGACCCTGGCCAGACTCGAAGTGAGGTCCCCGTGGGTGGGCATGCAAGCAAATGTGGGGGGCTTAGCGCGCTGCGCCACAGCGCCCCCCCTGTGGCAGCTTTTTTTTAAGATGGAAATGTAAGAACATGTAGCATTATGTTATAATCTACAAAATTTATGTTTTTTCTGCATTTGAATTTTGCACTTTTCCCCCTCAAAATGAAATAAAATGCAATATTTTTCCTGAACTATGCAATTACTTAGTAGGAATAATAGATAGTGCTGCAGATATACTATGTAGGTGGAACTAGCTATATTGCAATGTACAAGTGTTTGCCTGGGGTCATGGTTGTCTGGGAAAGGGGTGAAGGACTTGGACTGGTTATCCAAAGGTTGACGGTTCCATTCCCAAGTAGCTTAACATTGACAACAGGTTTTTAACTAGTAACCTGCCTCAAAGGCCTGTATTATTGACATAGACGTACATGGCCTATATATACGTATACGCCGTAGGATGGAAAAACAGTCTTATAAACTAGGCCGGTGCAGTCACCTTCGAATGCTTACAGTATGTGACTTCAATAAAGCCTGTGCCGTGTCGTGCCGTGTTGCGCTGAGTGGTGCTGTTAAACCAGCCTGGTTTGGGTTTCCATTACAAACCGTGTAATGGAGTTTCTTTTTTGGCGTTGTCATATAGCATTACTTTACGTACCAGTTGACTTCACGTAAGGCCGACAGATCTATCGAAGTAGGCTATAAATAGTTTCAGCGACATCATATTTGGATACTACAATATTGATTACTGCCTTCAGTTTTAATATCAAAGTAATACAGTGTCAAACTAAAGAGCATTCCAAAATAATTGATCTGGTGGCCGCCATGAATATTTTTGATTCACCGGTGAGGATGGGCTGAACCATGGGAGTCTGGGTAGTAGGCAGTGAAAGCTCCACTCAGCTCGGTCCAGCCAGCCAAAAAATGAAGGCTGGTTTTTGAGCCGGTTCGTGCTTGTGTCATGCCATACCTGACCTAATTGAAACAGGAAAAAAAGCAGCTGAGTCGTGCTGTGTAAAAAACGGGCTGTGGAAAAGAGCCTAAACTGTACAGACCTTGACATATCTGTGCCATTCTCTTAAAAGATAGTTCTGCCAAGTAGTCCATTGTTTATTCAGCCTTCTCCGTAATTACAAGAGCTAAAAAATATTGCTTTTCAATATTGATTGAAACCCAGGTGAAAAACACATATTAAAGTGTACTTTTGATGACTATACTTATTACAAAGTGTACTATTTTGGATGATTTAAAGTGCGCTAGAGTACTACTAAAACAGTACTTAAGCACACTTGCAACACACTGAGTAAATTGCCACCGCTTTTGGACAGCTTTAACTTAAGTGCACTGCAAGCCTACTTTTGAAATTATGCTCCAAACACCCTTTCATGCATTCGTATGGCATAAAGAGTGTGTTGGAGTACACTTCTATGACATTTTATTGTTACTTGAAGTTCAATAAAAGTATATTAACTTCATGCTTCGTTGGCCTACATTGGAACATTTTAAGTCTGTAAAAAGTATATCATATTACATAATGTAAATATAACAGGTATGCTTGAAGTACGTTTACAGTACGTATATTCTCAAGTAGGCTTACGTGAAATAACATAAATGTAATGGCTACTATAAACAACTCTGTTTCTCAGTGCTTGTACATTAAACATAACCACAGGACACATTAGTGATACACATACATAGTACAACTGACACGTAAACTACAGTCATTAGTGCTACAGATAATTCAAATTTATGTACTTCAGGTATACAGCTGGACATCCAATCACCTGTAGTAACTGGTAGCACTCAAGAAATCACTAGCCTGTGAGTCCTCTGCCTATGCCTATCTTTGTCAATGCAAAATACTGTCTTCTTTCTACACTCTACATCAGACTTATTTCTTTTCTACCTTCCTTCTCAATGTCACACTGCATGTGAACCTCTATATACCAGGACATATACATGACCATCATAATGACGGCGGGAACATGGTAATTTTTTTGTGTACCACTTTACATTTTACGTAAAAACCCCTACAATAAACGCAGAATATAATGATGACTAATATTTTCATGCAAACCAAAGATATTCCTTCGAGATGGCTTTCTGATTAAGAAATTTAGCTCCAAGAAGTGCATTGCATGATGGGGCATGCATGATGGTGCATGATGGGTAAATGCACTTTGTGTAAGCACACTTTGAAGATATTTGGGTGAAGTATAATCATACTGCACTTGGAAAAAGTATAATTGCAATATGTTAAAGTTATTTACTTTAAAAGCGCACTTTATAAATTCACACTTCGAAGACATTTGGGTGAATGTATAGCCTAGTATAATGATCACAGTGCACTTTAAAAAAGGACAATTGCAATATGTTATTACAAAATACACTTTTAGTAACTTCACTATTAGAACACTAGTATTTTCCTCTAAATACACTTTAGCCAAACATCTTCCAAGTTAGCTAAGTGTACTTTCTTTGAGAGCAACTTAATTACATCTAATCTTTATGTGTTTATGAATTTGTGTTACTTTCCTGCTAAATGTAAATCAATGTCTACATTTTCATGCCATGTTCCAGGAAACATGAAAGACAGCAAATGTCACCTCCACATTTGGGATTGAACCTGCAACCTTCATGTTCCAAGCCCTGACATTTCACCACTACTCTATGGTGACCCCAGCTTTCAGCCTGACGTATAAAGCATCATGTTTACCAAGTTACCACTGCTCTGTTTAAGTCAAGATCCTCTTGGTAACACTTAATATCAATGACTCCTTGTTAAGCATGTGTTAGCCATTGATTAAATCATAGTCAAGCCTCTTTTAATTGAAACTCTTGTGTCCTGCCCCAAGAGTGAAAACATTCAGTCTCAAGCACTGTGGTGTAGTGGTATACACCATTGACTGCAATGGTACATGTCAGAGGTTCAGATCCCGGATGGGTAAAACTGGCATATCTCCGAAAAGTAACACTGAGAGAAATTGCCTGCAATGGTGTAAGGCAGGCATCAATAGGCCTATATGTGGTGGGCAGAACTGAGAGAGCAAGACTTGAATTGGTGGGCAAAACTGGTGTAACACCAGTGGGCAGGACTGTGCACACTGAGAGAGAAACTTACACTGGCATAATTCCAGATGGCAGAACTGGGCAAACAGGGAGACTTGAGCTGGCATATCTGAAAGACACTGAGCAGAACTGGCATATATCCTGTGGGCAGAACAGTGCACACTGTAAGAAAGACACTTGCATTGAAATATCACCTGTGGGCCCTGAAACACTTGGACTGGTGGGCAGAAATGTGCACACCAAGATGGACTTGAACTGGCAAATCTCTGGTGTGCAGAACTGGAGACACTTGAGAGAGACTTCTACTGGGGACATTGTGAGACAGACTTGCATTGGCATATCTCTGGTGGGCAGAACTGGGGACACTGAGAAAGGGAGTTGAACTGGCATATCTCTGGGCAAAACTAGGCACATAGAGAGAGACTTGAACAGAAATATCTCCAGTGAGGTAGAACTGGACACAGAGAGAGACTAAAGCTGGGCACACTATGAGTGGGACTTGAACTGGCATGTATCAACTGTGAGAGACATGAGCTGGTATATCTCTGGTAGGCAAATCTGGACACAATCAGAAAGAGGGACTTGAGAGAGCCTTAGACTGGCAGGCAGGACTGGGCACACTGAAAGAGACCTTGAACAGGCATATCTGTGGAGGGCAGAACTGAGAGAAAGAGAGACTTAAACAGGGGGCACTGTGAGAGACAAACTTGCAATGGCATATCTCAGCGTGGCAGATCTGGTGACACTGAGAGAGCAAGACTTGCACTGGCAGGCAGATCTGGGGACACTGAAAAAGACTTCAACTGGCATATCTCCAGTGGGCAGAGCTGGGCACACTGTGAGTGACATAAACTAGTGTATATCTCCAGTGGGCAAATCTGGGCTCATTCAGAGAGAGGGACTTGAACTGGGCACACCGTGAGAGAGACTTGCACTGGCAGGCAGATCTGGGCACACTGAAAGAGACTTCAACTGGCATATCTCTGGGCAAAGCTAGGCAAACAGAGAGAGACATGGACTGGCATATCTCCAGTGGGCAGAGCTGGGCACACTTTGAGTGACATAAATAGTGTATATCTCCAGTGGGCAAATCTGGGCTCATTCAGAGAGAGAGAGACTTGCACTGGCGGGCAGAACTGGGCACACTGAAAGAGACTTGGACTGGCATATCTCCAGCAGTAAAAGCCAAACGCTAGTCTTGGCATCAGAAGGTTGCCGGTTCAAATCCCATTTCAGTTTTGAAGTAATGTGGGTGGTCACCTATACCCTGATCCATGGCTAAAGTGCAAGGTACATTACATTGCTTTGGCATAATAATAACAACATGGTTATCCAGACAGTGATATCAGAAGATGAAGTTTAAACACATGGCCATAACCTTTCATTCACCAAAATGTAGTTACTGAAAAATGAAATGTGATGAAAATTAATTGAGTATAATAACTTATGAAATGAAATGGTTAGTTAGACTATGTCTCATAAGTGAGTACACCCCTCACATTTTTGCAGATTTGTAAGTATATGTTTTCTTAAGACAACATTAAAGAAATTTTACTTTGACACAATTATTACTCACCTGTTAACAACATATATAACTGGTTAAATTTGCTGTTTATTTACAAAAATCAAAATACAGCCATTAATGCTTGAAGATGTACCCACAAAAGTGAGTACACCCCAGATTAAAATCTAGTAGAGAAGGGGCCGTGTCTCGAAATGAAAAGGGATTAAAAGGGAGGTCATCAGTGTGTGTTTCACCCCTTCTTTAGATTGAACTTCTACATTTTGAGTCCGACCGGGTACCACACCTGGATTAACTAGATTGGTGTGAGATTTGAATGAAATCCTTGGGAGAGTATCATGATTTGCTATGCAGTTGACATGCATGTTTCTTTTAGGTGTAATTCAGATGTCCAATGTTGACAACATCCATTCATCCCAAAACCATGTCATTCCCACTACCATGCTTGACTATCGAGATGATAAACTTTTTTTGTAAAACTCACTTGTTTACCACCACACATGCTTGACACCATCTAAAGCATATTTGTTTATCTTGGTCTCAAGAGAGATGAACAGACCAAGGATATGGATCACTGGAACCATGTTATGTGGTCTGAAGAGACCAAGATTAACAAATTTGCTGTAGAAGTATGGGATTGGGAACCACTGCTACTCTAACTGTAATCAATAAGGCAAATTTAATTTCCTTCCTTCCTTGTTTTTTTGCCCACGAACATTTCGGACAGAGCCCTTCTTCAGCGTGCAATGGCGATTGCACCCATAGGGTAGATGTGTCTTAAAATAGGGTGTTCACTTTTGACCCAATGATCAACATCCAAACCTAGTTACATAGCCTACTACTTCCCCTAGAGGAAGTATAATGATACTGTAATGCAGGGCTATTCAAATGGCGGCCCTGGGGCCAGATGCGGCCCCCGGACAGCAAGACTCTGGGCCCCCACAAGCCCCTTGAAATACGGAATTGTTTTTCGGAATTAGAGATTAAAAGTATGAGTTCCGTATCGAGCTGAAACGGGACACAGGACGTTAAAATGTAGGAAATTACATCCAAGAAATGCAAAACTTTCTGTGGGAGGACCCACAGACCCCCCCACCTCAATGAAGTGTCCCGTATTTTTTCTATTGACAGTTGGCAACCGTAGCCTACATTTCGTCCCCTTTACTGGGAGGAATCTGAAAAACTGGCACTCGTTGACATTTAATTGAATACCCCTGCCGTAATGTGCTAGGCATCACAGGGGCAAGGAAGAGGAGAGCCATCTGCTCAGCTGCAGAAGCTGCTGAAAAAGCCTCACGATGGCTGTGAATACAGAGGGACAAGGCGTCGATGAGCGCTTCTTGGACACAGGCCGGGAACTGATCACTCCCGGTCGGGTCGCCTGGGTGAGAAGGGGGTCTGAAGTTGAAAGACCCGAAACCCCCTGAGACCCCAGGTAGGCCTACTATCACTGATGATGTGTCCAAGATTCTGCATCACCAGATGTATCAAAACAACTGTTACAATGTATCCCAGCAAAATAACGGAAAAGTGAATGAAAAAAGGCTATCAGATAAATTATAAATGTAAATGAAGTTTCCTTCATTCATGTTCTTGTAAGAGCACTTGCTTACTAGGCCTAATTTAGGCCCTATAATTAGGGGGCTACATTACAATGGATATTTTTCCACCTCAAGGCCAACACCTGTTTGGTTAGTTAGTTTGTTTGTTTGTTTGTTTTTGTAGGTCTGTAGGCCTAAGAAAAAGGATAAATAGAAAGTGTGGCAAGTTTTGGGTTAATTTTGGTCTTGAGATGGTAGGCTATTGTAGGCTAGACTTTGGGATGTGAATGATTCTCATGTCATATGAGAAGCAATCTGAGAGTAGGCCTACAACGACGTCGCACAATCTTGCTGACCAAAGCATAGAACTAGTTGGAAGCCTCATCGGTTCAGGAGGCCTTCTTTTGCTAGTTAAAACATTAGTTAAAACAACCTTTAAACACCCTTCGTCAGCCTCTCGTCCCCACAGATTTTTATAACGTATCCCCAGCAGGTGTCAGTGTGGTGTGTTTTCACAAAAGGTATCCACATGGAGTTGGTGAAGAAAATGCAACTTACGTCACTTCCGTTCTATCTTGTCAAACATGGCTGCGTCCCTGAAAGCACCGTCGTGACCAGCTCAGGGTTTGACAGCAACTTTCAACGAAATCTCTGTGCACCATTGGCTTTTTCCACTAGACTTACTTCCATTCATGTACACCTACCGAAGGTAAAGTATTGCAATAATTGCAATCTCGCAATAACATTTCTATATTCATGTTTTGGCAATACAGTAGTCAGCTTGTTACCCAACGTGATGTCAAGCAGTTGACTTCCAAGCCGCAATAACACATCAGTCGTAGGTCAGCATCTCAGTAACGCCCATTCACCTCGTAGTATATCTCTTCTTTTAGACATGTATGTAAGCTGTTTTGTAATCATCATTTATGTACATGTGGGCCGTTTTATCTTACTGAAAAGGTGTAGTTAACACGACACACTGCTGGCTTGACCCGAGCTGGAGTTGGACTGCCTCGTTTAGGCCTACCTGCTCAACCCCAGACTCTTCAGATCATGAGTCTTCACAGAATATCCTTGAGGTTACGACGTGTGGTATGTATATGGACATTTTTAAGTATTATAATAAATGCCATTAATATTGTACTGTTATTATGGCTAGCATGCTTTCTGTATGGTCAATGTTAATGCTCTAGAAGCGTGTAAGACAATTATTCCATTTTGATCGACCTACTAATGTTATGGAGCATCATCGTTATTCCTGCAGTACATTGTGTATCGGTATGCTAATATCATAATGTGTCATCTCCCGTCTCCAGGCAACTCAGGCTCGGCAGCTGCATGTCAGTGGTGGTGGGCATCAGCAGCTGGAGGCGGTTGCTGTAGAAACAAGTCCAGCAGCGGCCAGAGAGCTTTCCTTCTTCAGGACTACAGAGACAGACCCGGTGGGTGCACAGACTATGCTGAATTTCACAGTTTACACGAATTACATCATGTAGTCACTGCTAGTAACATGAAGACACAATTTACTTGAATTGTGTAGAATGAATTACTCATATCATATTCATACCCCAGAGCTCTGCCGTTTGTACCTCTCTGGAGGGTGACGTGGGCTTGACCAGGGGGTACCCTACCCCCATTACCACCTGCAATTTGTAAACCTGTGTGTCCTACATTTCCCCATGTCAGCTTATAGGCCCTCCCCAGGATGACGACGCTTGAAAAGTGGCATTACTTTCCCCCAAAATCTCAATGTTAAAAAACCCAATTAAATCTAGAAATTGAGTTAAAATGGTACATTTTTATTTATTTGTATCTGTATTCTCGAATCCAAAGGTGAGAAATGTTCCCACTCTTCACACCTGTCTTCACATGTACACATATTTGTCATGCCCATTTTACCTGGGTCTTGCCAGTGGAGTTGGCAGCTCATTTTACTTAATCGATTAACATTTTAATCAATAATATTCTTTAACTGTTAATTGATTAATTGTTGACTTCCTTATTGTAATTGGATTTCTGGTTCACCTGGTGTGTGCAGGCCTGCCATGGAGAGGTGCACTTGGGTCAGTACTACACACTACCGCCCGCTCACCTGCGCAACGCCTTCCCCCACGGCCTCCCCTACCGCTTCCAACTCCAGGTAAACTACTGTAAGCCTTATCACCATTAGGGATTTCTATTGCACAGTGCCACCGGCTTCGCTCCAGGTAAAGGAAAAACAGATTGGCTGCCAGTTGCTATTAATGTAACAGTGTTCAGAGCTGCACTTCTCTCTGTATACTGGTATATCAAAAATATGGTCAGTTTTTTGTGTATCGTGTATTTTGGTGTATCATTTCTATTTATTTATGTGTGTGTGTGATGCCTCAGATGAAGACGTTTAATGAGAGCTGTGTGATGGTGAGGCAGCCGGCTCTGGACATCATCTCTCACCTGAAGAAGACCGATTTCACCAAACCCGCCATACGCTACCTGCTCTGTATCCTTTGATGTATATGTGTGTGTCTGTGTGTGTCTGTGTGTGTGACTTCAGCAACCCCAATATACGATATCTGCACTTTATCCTTCAGTCAAGTGTGTGTGTGTGTGTGTGTGTGTGTGTGTGTGTGTGTGTGTGTGTGTGTGTGTGTGTGTGTGTGTGTGTGTGTGTGTGTGTGTGTGTGTGTGTGTGTGTGTGTGTGTGTGTGTGTGAGAGAGAGAGAGCAAGAGTGTTTGTGTTCAGCAAATCAGCCATAAGGTAGCTGCTCTGTACAGTCAATAGTGTGTGTATGCATGTGTGGGTGTGATCTCACCAAGCCTGCATACGGCCCCTACTCTGTATCCTCCAATCAATTAGCTGTGCATGTGTGTGTGAGCGAACACCACTATGGTTATAGTGATTGCAATTATGTTTTGACTGCCACACCAACGAGGCTGGCACTCTGTTGTTGTACACTGCTACTGTACTAGCAGTCAGCACACATTTGACATCATGAAGACTGTGTGTGTGTGTGTGTGTGTGTGTGTGTGTGTGTGTGTGTGTGTGTGTGTGTGTGTGTGTGTGTGTGTGTGTGTGTGTGTGTGTGTGTGTGTGCGCGCGCGCGCGCGCGTTCTGTTTTACTGTCCTTGACTGCTGCTGCAGATGGATTGGGTGGTAGTGGGAAGACCATGTCGCTCTGTCACTCAGTCCATTACTGTTATACACAGGGATGGCTGATACTACACATACCTGACGGTCAGTTGCACACACACACACACACACACACACACACACACGCACACGCACGCACACGCACACGCACGCACAAGCGTGTTAGTTCATTCTATTGCTCTGATGTCCTCTGTTCACACACTTGATCGCGCACACACACACACACACACACACACACACACACACACACGCACGCACAAGCTTGTTAATTGTGGGGGACTCCCTTTTTATTGTGGGGATCTTCCATTGACTCCCATTCATATATAGCTAAACAATGTTTGCCCAGACCAAAATAAATGTATGTCCCCGAAAAGGACACTTTGTCAAGTTTTACTGACAGTCAGTCATACACAAACATAAATACTTCTTTGCATTCCCGAAAAAAAAGCATCATGCAGCCCTATTTTCTGTTATTAATATCCACTATTTGGTGCTTAGTACTGCTCTGTTATGTAACTCTGTGGTTGTTCTTTTGGCTTTTATTTGTCATTGACTGTATGACCTTGTGTGACCTTGTGTGACCTTGTGTGTTGTAGCCCACCTTTGGGTGAAGAACTGCAAAGAGCTGCTCCCCTCCTCCTCCCGCCCCACACGCTTCGATCAGCCCGTCGAGGCCTCCCATTGGTTGAAGAATTTCAAAACCACAAATGAGGCCTTCCTGCCAAAGGTAGATGCTCATTGTGCTTAAACGCAAGAATGTATTTTTATGATTTAAGGTGCAATTCTGACCATAATTTTACATGAGTAGTCCATATACAGAAACGTAAAGAACCTAATTGAGTTTTTAATTAATTTACACACTGGTCTGTATTGTGTTCAATTGTGTAGAAATCTTCTGCTGTGTGTGTTGTACACTCCACATTACAGTTGAGGCTAATGGCAGCATTCCCACTAATGCAGTTACTCCTGTCAGAAGACATGTGGTTCATCAAGGCTCGTTAAATAATCTTTGTGTGTGTGTGCGTGTGTGCGTGTGTGTGTGACAGCTGAAGACCACTCAGCGGTACGTGTGGACTAAGAGGGAGAGCACAGAGGAGGGCTCTACGCTAGCGGAGCTGGTGGAACAGGTGAGGAACATGTTTAAAGCTGTGTTGCTAATGCTAACCTGTCGGGCTCTAGTCCGTTAGCCCTGTATGTGCTGCTGGGTGAGGTGAACCTGACAAAAAGAAGTTTACATGGAAAATGTGCTTTGTTAAAAGCAATACCCTTATGACAAACACAGGATATTAATACTACTGTTCTCAAATACTAGTGTTCTCTTTCACTAGTAACAAATGACTGTCTCTTTGTTTGTTGTGGGTGTGTCTGTGTCTGCCCTTGTGTCGGCATGTCTGTCTGTCTGGCTGGCTGTGTGTGTGTGTGTGTGTTAATTTGTGTGTGTGTTTGTTTCCATTTGTGTTTGTGTGTGTGTGTGTGTGTGTTTGTGTCCAGGGTCTGACGCGTGTGCGGAGCAGCAGTGATGTGGTGGGGGCCTTGCTGAGGGAGCTGCGTATGCAGGCAGGGGCTTCGCTAGAGGAGGAGGAGGAGGGGCAGGGTGGGGCGCTGAAGGTGGCCGTGGTGGTGGACGGAATCAACGCACTGTGGGGACGCACCACACTCAAAAAGGAGGACAGGAGTGCCGTGAGTCTCCCTCTCACTAACACACTCACTCACGCACACTTGTAGATATAGTATTATTTATAAGCCTACAACTGGTGAAATGTTGTATAAAAAGTCTTTCAAAAGTTTAATGTTGTTTTCTGTCTATTTCAAGTTGGTTCCAGAGGAGTTGACTTTAATCCACAACCTGAGGAAGATGGTGAAGAATGATTGGGTAAGAAAGAACATGTGACGAGAATAGTTAAGGACGATTGGGTAAGAGTGACTGGGCAAGAGTGACTGGGCTGTAATGTCATTATGCACTACTCATTTCTGTTTCTGTCTGTCCGTCTGTCTGTCTCTCTCTGTCTCTCTCTGTCTCTCTGTCTCTCTCTCTCTCTCGCTCTCTCTGTCTCTCTCTCTCTCTCTCCTTCCTTCAGCGTGGGGGTGCCATCATCTCCTCTCTGTCCCAGACCGGTGCCCTCTACTCTCCCAAACACCACTACCTGCCCCAGGAGCTATTGGGAGAGGTTAGTGCCACGTGCGCACACGCACACACGCACACACGCACACAAGCACTGCATGCATCTCATTCTCACACACCCACACACATGCTCACATGTAAATATTGTTGTAATGACATTGGGGTTGCAGTATCATTACAGTAACGCCAAGTTAAACATCTCCAAGGATTGAGGACAGATGTCGCTACTAGAGGGGTCAAAATAACTCCTCTGGTACAGAGTGACAACTTTTGAGATCTGTGTAAAATTATCTTGTGTGATTGCTGAGTTGTGACTGATTAAGTGTGTGTGTGTGTGTGTGTGTGTGTGTGTGTGTGTGTGTGTGTGTGTGTGTGTGTGTGTGTGTGTGTGTGTGTGTGTGTGTGTGTGTGTGTGTGTGTGTACGTGTGTGTGTACGTGTGTTTGTGTGTACATCTCCTCAGGAGGGCTTTGACAGCATGGATCCTTTTGTGCCCGTGCCCGTCTCCAATTACTCCGAGAAGGAATTTGAGAGTTGCTACCTGTACTACACAGACCGCAACTGGCTGCAGCATCCACACAGTGAGCGTTTGTGTTTGTTGAACGTTTGTACAGTCTTGAAGAAGGGGTGTACATAATAATCGAAATGTATCGATATATTGAGATATAATCTGTCGATTGAATCGAATCACATCGTATCGTGGGGCATTTTTAAGTATCGAAAATAATCAAATCACTGGCCCCTGCCCAATGCCCTAGCTCCATAGCATTGTATTGTATCTTATCATGGGGCATTCTTAAGTATCGAAAATAATCGAAACGCATCGAATAGAATAATAAGATATTGATATTGAATCGTTTCGTCATGGAGGCTGTGATTTACACCCCTATCTTGACGGCTAGAGATGTTACTCTTATAAATGTGTATGTGTGAATGTGTTTGCGAGTACTTAAAGAACATGGAGATATTACTCCACATGTTTGAGTGTTTTTGTACTGTGAATGTGTACATACGTACTTGGAATGGTCATTTGTGAATGTGTCTTCTTTGCTTAATTTGCGATCATAACATCTCTCTGCTTTACTTGATGTGCCTCTGTTGTCTCTGCAGGTCGCACGGAGGAGGGCAAGCGAGAGCTCGTCTTCCTCAGCAACAGGAACCCCACCGTCTTTGAGAGGCTGTGCGCTTCGCTGTAACGCCCCGCTGTAACGCCCCGCTGTAAACCTGTCTCTTCAAGATTCTCTGTATCTCTCTCTGTAACGTCCAGCGTCTTACACAAGCTTCGACTCTAGCCAGTGGGTTGTGTGTAAAAAAGAAGACGATGTACGTCATAACAAAGTACACCAGTGTTACTGCCCTACTGTCTGCACAGATGTCATGAGAACTCATTAGATCTAGCAGATCCCTCCAGCAGATCGCACCATGTCTCCCTCATGTCACTCGGTCTGGCTGCAGCAGTCTGAGGGGACTGTGCCCACCCTCAGCACTCGTCATAATGCCTGGCTGGTGTGTTCTGTATATTGTATTGCATCATTTTTCATATTAAAATACTTTTGGAAAAGTAATTTTGTGGTTCTCTTGTTTTTACTGGTGACTGATATAGAAAATGGGCACACTGCTACCTAAACATTATCTATGTCCTCAAGGGATACCCAGAAAAAAAAGATTCTGGATGTCTCCCTCATAAAAAAAATCCATAGATCACAATGTTTTATCAAATCATAAAAAACAAGCAACGGTTTTAGTGATTTCAAAAGAACTTAGAGATTACTGCTTTCCAGTCAGCGATATCTAAATGCCAATGAGGACACCTGCTGGTAATGCCAAAGGTTACCACCATGGAGGTATTATGAAAGTGTCATAGACATTTAATTGCACTTCATGCAATAATGCAGCATTGTCATCCTTGGGCAGTTAAGCAGCTTAAATGACAGGAATATTAGTTATATGTCATGTTGTTTCCCATGTGCTGATATTGGAATGATTGTCTATTTCATATGCGTTTCATAAAATCCTCTCAATGCAATACAGTAAAGTGATAAAGAAAATACTATTGACCAGCTTATGGTCATATGCTTTAAATTAGTTCTAATCAGCCAGATCATCAGAGTTCTGTAGGCATAATGGGCCCCAGCCCCCGACATCGATCATGTGACAAATTAGAGCTGTGTTCCTGGACGGTGTGTCACATGACCACACACAGGCACCAAACCCGGAAATACAGAAGAGTGGCGTGACCAAGTGGACCCAACAGCGATCAGCTTTGTGGATATAAGATTGCAACAAAAGTAGCTTTCCCCGTCATTAGACATATTTTGCACTGCATATCTTTAAGCGCAATGTGAACACCATACCGGGAGATGTAAACCTTTGGAACAAGGTCTAGAGAAGTAGTCACTCTGTGAACCAATTCATTCAACACCACCAACTATGGGACTGACCTCTGTTCTGATTGTGTTTTTTATGTGCGCGTCTACGACCAGTGGAGGTATGTGTGCTGAATTAACATATTTTTGCAGACAAATGAACGCACGTTTATTTGCCCATAATAATTGTCAGAGTGTCTTGAAAGTTTCTTACAAAATATACAAGAGAAGAGATAAAGGCACGACAACTGTCACTCCGTTCTTGCTGCACTCTATTCTTTCTGTCCTGTCATGGTCAGAGATGATCATATTTTAGACTTGACAAGATCTTTGCAGTTCACTGTGCATTTCTTCTATAATGAGGCATAGGCTACTGTAACAGGGCACTGCCAAGTGCCTCACTGCTCTCTAATGCCTAAAATCCATTTCCTATGTAAGTTATTGAAGAGTTTCCAAAATGCTGCCAGATGTTCATTGTTTTATAACAAGATGAAAAGATGATCTCAAGAGACTGACACCCTCCACTCCTCTGTTTGGAGAACAGGGTCATATTGCTGTAGGCCTGCTTCCAACCAGTAGGGTGACTGAAATTACTTAGTGTTGCTTTAAATGTGTGTCTGACTACTGTAGTCTGTGCACAAGTCTGACTGCTGCTCTTGCGTCTTCTCTGCAGGTAATGATGACTGCCTGGCGCGTAACTTCGGCCACGGCTCGGTGGTGTGTGAGTGTAACCTGTCCCATTGTGACTCGGTGGGGAAGGTGGCACTCCCTCCTGCGGGTCACTTTGTGTCCTTCACCAGCAATAAGGCAGGCAGCCGGCTGAAGCAGACACAGGGGCAGGTGCAGCCCAACAGCACTGGAGCAGGTGAGCATCTGTGTGTGTGTGTGTGTGTGTGTGTGTGTGTGTGTGTGTGTGTGTGTGTGTGTGTGTGTGTGTGTGTGTGTGCGTGCGCGCAAGTGTGAGTGTGCGTGCGCATCACGAGGCATGCACAGCCCAACAGCACCAGGGAATGTGAGTATTATAGATTTATGGCTCTTTGATGGGATCCGGATCTTAGTGGCTCGTTCAGAGCCGTTCAAAAAACGGTCTCTTTTGGCTCTTTTTAAATTATTTATTCAGTGTTTAGAATGTTATTTTGACTCCACCTCACGGTTATTTTGTCCAAACAACAACTGAGGGTATTTCTCAAAACCTAGTCTCTGCACACTTCCAAGTGTGTGCTCAGCCTAATTAGTCACGCCCAGTGATTGGATACTCCATAGAGTTCACCAAAGAGTATCCAATCACTGTGCGTGACTAATTAGGCTGAGCACACTTGGAAGTGTGCAGACTAGGTTTTGAGAAATACCCTGAATATTCTCCTGCTTCTAAAGGCCGTTTTTGCCACTCTTTAAAGGTACACTGTGTGAGATTTTTAGTTGTTTATTTCCAAAATTCATGCTACCCATTCACTAATATTACCTTTTTCATGAATACTTACCACCACCATCAAATTCTAAGTATTCATTATGACTGGAAAAATTGCACTTTTCATACATGAAAAGGGGATCTTCTCCATGGTCCGCCATTTTGAATTTCCAGAAATAGCTAATTTTACCTGCAAAAATGACTCTACTTGAGCCATTCTTGAAAATATTAGTTTATTACTTAGTAAACTTTCATGAAAAGATCAAAATTGGCAATAGGCAGCCCAGTTTCAAGGAACAGCATATTTGCAGTACCTTTTTTGTCCATTTCCTGCACAGTGTCCCTTTAAGGCAAACAATTGTGTTTTTTCCCAAATGTAATTACTCTGGTCGAGGTCACGTGCTTAGAATTAATGAAAAATGAACGAAATAGCGGTCGAGTGACTCCCCCAGCTGTGATCCGGTTCCCATCGTTCACTTCAGAGAGCCGTTCAAAAGAACCGGCTCGTTCGTGAATGTCACACCTCTAGTGAGTATGCATGGTCCTGTAGTCTATATGTATGTATGTATGCACAGGGGCAGGTACAGCCCAATTGCACTGGAGTGTGTGTGTGTGTGTGTGTGTGTGGGGGGCACAGGAGCAGGCGAGTCTGGTTTTATGGTTCATGTGTGAGTTAGGGGCAGCAGGTGTGTAATCGTTACGTGTGTGACTGACCTGTGACTACGTGCTTATATTGCATTTGGAGACTGGGGAAGTGCAATTTGGATCACCCTTTTATACCCTTTATACTGTGATGGTGTAATACACTTTGACTGAATCTGCCTCTCTGCCTGCCTGACTCTGATTCTTCAGCCCAAGTTGGCATCTACCAAGTACATTTTATTTCGCTGTGTGTGTGTGTGTGTGTGTGTGTGTGTGTGTGTGTGTGTGTGTGTGTGTGTGTGTGTGTGTGTGTGTGTGTGTGTGTGTGTGTGTGTGTGTGTGTGTGTGTGTGTGTGTGTGTGTGTGTGTGTGTGTGTGCGTGCGTGCGTGCGTGCGTGCGTGCGTGCGTGCGTGCGTGCGTGCGTGCGTGCGTGCGTGCGTGCGTGCGTGCGTGCGTGCGTGCGTGCGTGCGTGCGTGCGTGCGTGCGTGCGTGCGTGCGTGCGTGCGTGTGTGTGTGGGTGGTTGACGTTTAAGGGCGTAACGCAAAAAAAAAAAAAGTTTTTCAAAATCCTGAAAAAAATGATGGATAAAAATTGGAAAAAAATAGAAAAAAATAAAGCACTTAGTGGTCTTTGGAATTTCACCTTATTTTTGCCATTTTTGGGAAAATGTGTCCTGCATCAACACATAGCATAGGCATGTCACACCGCAGGAAAATGGAGTCACACCACAGGGAATTCACTGCATTATGGCCATTTTAATCCTTTTGTGTACATGACTGACATCTGAGCTCAAGGTAACTTGATAATGATATTGTGTTTAATCTTAATATGTGTTTTCATTAATAAAAAAAAACTTTTTCTCCTCCTATAAGAGCAGTCACACCACAGGACACCATAAAATGAACCTAAGCATTGCGTGACAGAAAGATTGCAATATGAAGACATATTAAGAGGTTAAGAGTCACCTTAAACTTCCACAGCACTCTCCAATAACTGAGGTACTGACTGGTTAGGAGCCAGTCTTTAAGACCCTTGTAGTTGGCCTTGCAGCTGCCCATTCACAAACATTGACATACAGTGCCCTCCATAATTATTGGCACCCCTGGTTGAGATGTGTTTTTTAGTTTCCAATTATTTTATTTTTTTTCTAAATAATATGGGACCTTAATGGAAAAAAAAGAGAAAAATCCAACCTTCAATACAAGTGCATTTATTCAGTGGGGAAAAAATCCCACATAAAGAAATAATTATTTGACATCAAATAATGTGTGTCACAATTATTAGCACCCCTGGTGTTAATATTTTGTACAACCCCCTTTTGCCAACAAAACAGCACCTAATATTCTCCTATAATGTTTCACAAGATGGGAAAAGACAGAAAGAGGGATCTTCAGCCATTCCTCTTTGCAGAATCTCTCTAAATCATCCAGAGACCTGGGTCCTCTCCTCTGTACTCTCCTCTTCAGCTCACCCCACAGGTTCTCAATGGGGTTGAGGTCAGGGGACTGAGATGGCCATGGGAGGAGCTTGATTTTGTGTCTGGTGAACCATTTCTGTGTAGATTTGGCCATATGTTTAGGGTCATTGTCTTGCTGAAAGACCCAGTGACGACCCAGCTTCAGCTTTCGGGCAGAGGGCAACAGATTTTGATTTAAAATGTCCTGGTATTTCAAAGCATTCATGATGCCATGCACCCTAACAAGGTTCCCAGGGCCTTTGGAAGCGAAACAGCCCCACAGCATCGCTGACCCACCCCCATACTTCACAGTGGGTATGAGGTGCTTTTCAGCATGCGCATCTTTCGTGGTACGCCAGACCCACTTAGAGTGTTTGTTGCCAAAAAGCTCAATCTTGGTCTCATCTGACCAAAGCACACGGTCCCAGTTGAAGCCCCAATACCGCTTGGCGAACTCCAGACGCTTGCGTTTATGATTGTGAGTGAGGAAAGGTTTTCTCCGTGCATGCCTCCCAAACAGCTTGTTGGCGTGTAGACAGCGCCTGATGGTTGATTTGGAGACTTTGTGACCCCAGGATGCTACCATTTGTTGTAATTCTGTAACAGTGAGCTTTGGAGATCTTTTGATTTCTCTTACCATCCTCCTCACTGTGCGTGGTGGCAAAATAAACTTGGGTCCTCGTCCAGGCTTGATTACCACTGTTCCAGTTGTTTTGAACTTCTTAATTATTCCTCTCACAGTGGATATGGGCAGCTGCAGTTGAGTGGCAATCTTCTTGTAGCCTCTGCCTGACCTGTGAAGGTCGACGCACATCTGCCTCACTTGTATGCTGTGTTCCTTTGTCTTTCCCATGTTTAAGAGTGGATAAGAGAAATGGCCTCGGTGTCACGTCATATTTATACCCCAGGGAAACAGGAAGTGATGAATTACTAATTAAATGTTCCTACATACTCTGGTAAACTTTGTAAACTACTGTAGAAATTACAGAAATGCTAGCCTGATAAACCAGACTAAATGTGGATGTCTAATTTAGTCTGGCCTCGATGCATAATACATCCGAAGATTGTTGATGAGAACAACCTTCCCTCAAAACCCTGCCCACTTTGATTCAAAACACATATTTGCGTTGTAATTGGTTTGCCAGATTCATGGCATTCTGGCTTCATTGAATCATTATGCGAGGCCAGACCCACCCGTAGACAAAACATTTTGCCGTCCAGCGGGTGGCGCTGGTTCACCAGGCTACAGAAATGCTTCAATTATATTTATTTCCTGGGAATTGTTAAGGGTGCCAATAATTGTGGAACAGGTGATTTAATGAAAAATAATTATTTTTTAGTCAGGGATTTTTTTATTTTCTTACAATTCATTTGAGTTGAAGGCTACATTTTCCTACAATTTTCAGTGTGACAGTATTCTTCTGCAATAAACACTGAATTTATTTTAAGGCTTTTAACACATCTCAACCAGGGGTGCCAATAATTATGGAGGGCACTGTACATGTCACCCCACAGGACGCAATTTGTGTTACGAAATTGAACTTGTAGTTAATATTACTGTCTTGAGTTTTTTCCACATTCACATATCTTAATCTAAAGTTAAGATTTATGCAATCATGCCAAATGCTTCATACATTATTCAAAATGTTGTTCGTTAATTTGGAAAAAGGAAATTTGACATATAAACCTTTACATAAATCTTAACAAAAATGTTTCTTCTCATCTAAGACTAATATGAAACATAATGTACCACATCTTCTTTCATTGACATTTGTTTTCTAAAGGAAAATAACAGTTTTGTAGGTTTTTAACCAATGTTACGAAAAAACAAGGCGTCACGTCTCCCACCCGTGTGTGTGTGTGTGTCCTTACATTATACATTATATTACATTACACTTAGCTGGCGCTTTCATCCAACTTGCATTCATTCTAGGTACAGGGTAATGGTTTACAGTTCCCGGAGCAATGTTGTGTCAGATGCCTTGCTCAAGGGCATTGAAGCCATGGACCAAGGTGGAGAGAGGTAATTGTGGGATTCGAACCTGTAACCCTCTGAAGTGAAGTCCAACACACATGTCCTGTATTGTGTCCAGGTTTAAGGTTCACCATCATCCCCTCCCAGCGGTTCCAGCGCATCAAGGGCTTTGGGGGCGCCATGACGGATGCCACCGCCATCAACATCCTGTCCCTCTCACCAGCCAATCAGGACCAGCTGCTCCAGCAGTACTTTGCACCTCAGGGTACACAGTGAGACTGTGTGTGTGTGTGTGTGTGTGTGTGTGTGTGTGTGTGTGTGTGTGTGTGTGTGTGTGTGTGTGTGTGTGTGTGTGTGTGTGTGTGTGTGTGTGTGTGTCAGGTCGTGGACCAGTCACTGAGCCAGCACTTCAGTGTCACAGCTGATTATAACTCAGACACATTGATATAACACATGACACATTGTTATAACATAGGCATAGTGGGGCTTTACAACACAGGCATAGAAACACCCAGAGTAAATGTATCCTGATGGGTTTCTCCCTGTTGTTATACCAGACCCCGCTGTGCAAAGCAGCATGTTAACTCATGCTGACTAGGCCGCTAGCCGTCTACGTACGCTTTCTGTGTAAATACATGAGACTGAACACAATCAATGAGAATCCTTTGGCCATGCCCTTGAATTCTGTGTTGAATTACGTTATACTCATGCACCACAATAACCACCAGACATTACAAAGAAAAGAGATATTGAGAGCATGGTAAAGTCCCCCTTTTCACATTCTCTCTCTCTCTCTCTCTTTCTCCCTCCCCCTCTCTCTCTCTCTCTCTCTCTCTTTTTTTTCTCTCCCTTACTCTCTCTCTCTCTCTCTCTCTCTCTCTTTCTCCCTCCCCCTCTCTCTCTCTCCTCTGCTGTAGGAATTGGCTACAGCATTGTGCGGGTGCCCATGGCCAGTTGTGACTTCTCCACGCGCCTCTACACATATGCTGACTCAGCAGGAGACTACGCGCTCAGCAACTTCACTCTGGCTGCAGAGGACACGAAGATGAAGGTAAAGTCACTACACCATTCCCATTCGAAGGGACATCAGTATACCGTCACAGAGGGCAGTGCGACGTAGTTCAAGTCCAAGGACCACAAGATGGAAAAAAGCTCCCTAAGCTTTTTTTTGTTATCCTTTTTACATGTTGTACAAGGTTTTCAAGACATGTATTTGTATACCTTATTTAATGCTTTGTACAATGTCAATAAACAAAATCAATCAATTAATTAATCAAAGTCACTACACCATTACTGTTTGCAGCAGGGACATCAGTATAAAGCCACAGAAGGCAGAATTTCCAGAATCCATGCTGCCCATTCACAAATATGACCTTTTACATTAATACTTACCACCACCGTTAAATTCTGGAAAAATTGCATTTTTCATACATGAAAATGGGGATCTTCTCTATCGTTCGCCATTTTGAATTTCCAGAAATAGACATTTCTAGCTGCAAAACTTAATATTACTTCATTATTTAGTAAATATTCCTGAAAAGATCAAATTTGGCAGTATACAGCACAGTTTCAATGGGCAGCATAGTTGCAATACCTACTCTGGCCACTGTCCTACATACAGTAGTGCACATTGAAGTGATTCTAGCATAATGTGGGGGTACTTAATTAATTAGGGAATTAATTAAATAATTAGGGAACCATCTGGGGGCGTTGATGAGACAACTGGGGGGGGGGGGATGCTCAGTTGCAAATGGGGGGCATTAGTCTATTCCATTTTTAATACTAAGGGGGACGGTGGCAGGCTTATGATAAGGTTAGGGGGATGTTTGTTCAAAAAAGGTTGAGAACCACTGCTCTCACACTATCATTAGGGGGATGTTTGTTCAAAAAGGTTGAGAACCACTGCTGTGTCATGAAAAATATCCAAGGCACTCTTCTTCTTAGTTAAAATGCTTTTAATAAACAGCTAGTTCATAGTGGAACTGTTAAAAATTGCCACTGCTCTCACTATCATCTGCATTAGAGGGTTAAGTCATTTGAAGTAAAGTCACTCTAGCATTAAAATCTGCAATTACATTAGTACGCAGTCATAAAGGACAATATGGTGAAGGCAAAGGCACCCTAGCACTGCCATCTGCAGGGACATCTGTGTACTGTCATTTGATGGTTTTGTAAATTTCAAGATATCGTTAAGCCTGTAAAGTGTTAGCAACTTCATTCTTGTCATAGAGGACACACACACAGGAGTGTGTGAAGTCACTGTGTCACATAACTATTTGCGGGAACATTGGTGCACATTACAGTCAGTGTTAACAACTTCCCTCTGATCAGAGTGGAGAACATGTACGCGTGCACAAACGCACACATCTTTCTATCACACCGTCTGCATTACTTTAAAGTTCACTGACTAGCTAAACCAGGTCAAACATTCAGAGTTAGGACAGGAGTTGGCGTGCTGGACAGATGAATACGGAGTGCTGATGGGAATCATGGGATACTTCAGCCGTGTGCTGGGAGCTGGGCAGCCTGATGACACACAGGAAGAGGACATCAGCAGTGTCCGAGCTAATAAGACTGCAGTCGCAATGGCTCAACACTGCCCTGTTTTTTTCTTTTCTGCTAATATGCACCCCTCCCCTTCTCATCCCCCTTCGCCTCCTCTTTCTCCTCACCTCTCCCTCTCTCTGCTCCCCACATCAGATCCCCCTGCTGCAGAAGGCACAGGCCATGTCCCCTGCTCCCCTGTCTCTGTTTGCCAGTGCCTGGAGCGCCCCCGCCTGGATGAAGACCAACGGTGCGCTCATCGGCAAGGGCACACTGAAGGGGAAGCCGGGAGGGAAGGAGTACAAGACCTGGGCAAATTACTACATCAGGTAGAGTACATTACAAGACCTGGGCAAATGACTACATCAGGTAGGAATACAAGACCTGGGCAAATGACTACATCAGGTAGGAATACAAGACCTGGGCAAATGACTACATCAGGTAGGAATACAAGACCTGGGCAAATGACTACATCAGGTAGGAATACAAGACCTGGGCAAATGACTACATCAGGTAGGAATACAAGACCTGGGCAAATGACTACATCAGGTAGGAATACAAGACCTGGGCAAATGTCTACATCAGGTAGAGTACAAGACCTGGGCAAATTACTACATCAGGTAGGAATACAAGACCTGGGCAAATGACTACATCAGGTAGGAATACAAGACCTGGGCAAATGACTACATCAGGTAGAGAACATTACAAGACCTGGGCAAATTACTACATCAGGTAGGAAGGAATACATTACAAGACCTGGGCAAATTACTACATCCGGTAGAGTATAAGGCCGGGGACATGCTTGGTGCAGGATACATGTACGTGTGCATTTTTCATGCGTTGACACATTGCCATGCACATTTTTTGTCAATTTTGTGCGCAGTAGAGTACCAATCACAATGTACGCAGACATGTGCGTATGGGTCAATATTAACAAAACTGAGAGGGGGCAATCTTCCAAACTCCCGTGTTGAGTTTGCGGTCAAACAGTGAAGGAAAACATTAATAAGAGTTATCTGCCCCCTAGATGTTGTGCGAAGTGCTCCACTCCTTCAGCGTTGCTTCTAGTCAGGTCAAGAGCAAGCATTTTCTGAGCTCCCGAAAAACCGGGAACTCCTCCCACTTTGTCGGGAAGCAAACAACCATTAGCAAACCAAGGGAGGCGGGTGAACCATGTCGTTTAGGAAATGTTAATTGTTATGCTCTTGGTCAGACCAAGTCTCGAAGAGATTTGAAAGTCGATGATAATCAGTCTACACTACTGCAGCACTTGGGCACAACTACATCATACAGGGCACCATGTGTCAGGTGGGGCACACTAGGACATTGGGCAGGGAACAGCACCTGGGCACACTACCACAACAGGAAGGGCACGCTACTACAACAGAAACGGCAGGTCATGTCCTACATCATTTTACATCATTATGTAGAGCAGGGATGTCAAACTCTAACCTGGCTCTCACGTGAACGAAGATGCACGAAGCACGAAGGGTCTGTGTGAGAGCCAGGCTAGTCAAACTCAGGTCCGGGGGCCAAATTTGGGCCGCGGAGCCATTTTATTTGGCCCACCAGATCATTTCAAATGTGTTACAGTTGGCCCACATACACCATAACTGTATAGAGTATTAAGATTTTAACATGAAAATGTGTATATCACAGGAATATGAGTGGGCCCAGGCCATTGAAACAACTCACACTCAAATGCAACAGAATGTGCAGGCACATTTGAACTATGATGGGAATCTGTTTAGACATTCATTTAAACATAAGCAATTTTAGTTGAGTTTGGCCCGCGAATTCGCTCCAGATTTTGATTTTGGCCCTCGGTCCATTTGAGTTTTACCTGGACACCGGGTTGAGTTCATCACCTGTGCTGTAATGCCAGGTAAGGCTCATTGACAGGTAGGGCAGACTACCGCACTACAGGAAGGACACTTAATCAGGGCACACTGTTACATCAGGTAGGACACACTGTCACACTAGTTAGGCCACACCAGAGCCATGGAACTCAGAGTTGTAACAACCAGACTACAGGAAGTCGGTTGGTGACTTGATTCATGTAGATTCAAATAATTCTTCAATTCTTTTCACTAGAGACTAACACAGAGAACCAGTATGTAACAAGCAAATATGACGTAAAAATGAATTAAATTACATTTACCTTTAGTGCACTTCCTGTGTTCGATGCTCACTTCCTGGAACTATTTTGGAACTGTGTGTCAAAGGCTCCATGAGCCACCATCTTTTTGTAAACAGTCAGCCTAACTCTTACTGCCATGGCTCCGGGGAACACTATGACAGAGCCTGTGACATAAGGAAGGGTACATTCTCTGGGTACTCCACTACATCAGGCAGGGCAGACTATGACAGTGCAGCATGTAGGCCACCGTGCCTGGGTACACTCACTGTCATGTGAGGTAGGACACAGTACACCACTAGCCTACAATACAATACAACATGTTTTAATATAGCGCAGTATCACAACAACAAAGTTGACTCAAAGCGCTTTCCAAATACACAGACACATGCACATTCCCAGATTCGCACACTAGCTCTGGAGGCTGTCTGTGGTTTATGTGAGAAAGTGCACACATGCACGCTCACACACACACCCAGTAACAATAGTCCTAAAAAAGACTACACTGTAAGCAATCGTAACATAGCCTAATATCATAACATTCATATCTAGCCTACTAGCGCAGGAAGACTGTGTAGTTCTATTTGCAGTAGCTTGAGTATACTATTAAACAGAGATGGGCAACCTGAATTTAGAAGCTAGGGCTACAATCCAGTGCCACATATTCCAAATGACCTGGTTTACCTGTCCAAATAGGGCAATTGGACAAGGCAACCAGGTCAATGTAGTAAGCCTGCTGCATTGTAACTTCCGAATTCAGGTTGCCCATCGCTGTTATTTCATCAGTTATCATCAAAGCAGCTGGGCACACTTGTACAGTATGTCAGGGGGAGTTCATAGTACTACCTCGGGAAGGGCCATATCATTGAAAACCTTTGTTTTCAGATTAGGCCATGCCTTTTAGAGGTTTTTGGTTATTGCTTTTGTTTAGGACTGCTGCCTTTGAGAAAAGATCTATTATGCCATGTTTGATGTTTTTCATCATGTTTCATTCTTGTTAAAAATGATGTAATATGGTTTAGGGATGCACCAATACCGATATTGGTATCGGTATCGATACTTGCTCATTGTACTCATACACATACTCAACATTTGCCGATACCAGGCACCGATACTGCTATTACACGAAGCAACGCAATATCTCAGCACGTGCTGTTGACTCGATTAAAATTAAATGTAAAATAAAAAATATCACAGCTAGAAAAAAAACAAGGCTATGCATTTATTTTCATTGTATGTTGGAGTCAAAAGTATCAGTATCGGTACTCTGTATCAGAAAGTACAGGAATTGATGTACTTTTACTCATTCAGGTTCATGGAGGAATACAAGAAATTCAACCTGTCCTTCTGGGCCATAACCACGGGCAATGAGCCCACTGCGGGCATGATGACCGGTTACAGCTTCCAAGCCCTGGGCTTCACCCCGGAGACGCAGCGTGATTGGGTGGCCAAGGACCTTGGGCCCGCACTTCATGCCTCTCCATTCGCAGACACTCGCGTCATCATGCTGGACGACAACCGGCTTCTGCTCCCTCATTGGGCCAAAGTGGTGAGGGGCGGGCTTACTGACTGTTAAACTGATACAAATAAAAAGGATTTGGACTAAATTATAGTGAAAAGGGGACTCGTGAGAGATGCTGTATGCTAGTCCTTAGATCAAAGCTGAGGAAAGTGGTATGGGAGCACTTGTTAAATATGTCTCTTTGCTTGTATTTCTGAAGCTACTGAAACGCATTACATAGCCCTGTGTCCCCCTGTAGTAACATTAAGAAAGACTTTCTACTGAGGCAGCCTGACCAAGCTCTGCTCTCTCCCACTTTACTGTATGCACTGGTACCGGTACAGTGTATATATTTCATTCTGTACATATAATATGCCAAGCTCTCCTCTCTCCCTGCACTGTATTTCCTAAGTGATTGCCATGCTCCCCATTGTATCATCCTGTTAGTCCTAACGACTAGCTGAGGACTGTATGTGTACACTCTTATACACTTACGGCCAGTTCTCCCACTCTCCCACTCCTCTCCTCTGTGCTGTAGGTCCTGAGTGATGTCCATGCTGCGCGCTACCTCCATGGTATCGGGGTGCACTGGTACTTTAATCACCTGGTGCCTGCGGGCATCTCCCTGGGCACCACGCACCGCCTGTTCCCCGACTACTTCCTGCTGGCCACAGAGGCCTGTGCCGGCTGGAGCCCCTTGGACCACGGCGTCAAGCTGGGCAGCTGGGAGCGGGCGGAGGAATACGCGCACGACATCATCGAGGTAGGACACCAGGGCTGTAAGGATGCACTCAACATTTATTGTAATGGAATGTACTGTATTGTGCTGTTTTTGGGGCGCCACACATGGTGGCAGCCGTTACCCTAAGTTTCCCCTTGTGGGATCAATAAACATAAGTCTAAGTCTAACTCATGATTTGATTCGCATCACAATCTTTTACCTACGTTCCATACACCCCATGATTTTTAAAATATATCTTTTTAAATGAATGAATTACTTTTTTCACATTGGATAACATTATAAACAAATTATAAATAAGCTGGGTCAAATGGATTGCTAATAAGTAAAAAAAAAAAAAAGATTACAAGGGTGCACGACCTCACAGGCCATGTCGGCAAGCACCACAACAATTGCAGTGACTTTAACACATACTCCTCCATTGTGATCCACTCACTGACTAGCCTGACTATTCCTGCCAGCTAGTCCTGGGACATGATGTCACTCAACCGGTTTGATCTGTGAAGGTTATGAGAGGCTCAATATTTGCATTTTAAGAGTTGATTTACAGTCTGCAGACTGCTAGAGTTTGCTGAGAAGTTGTATTCTCTCTCTGGCCTCTGGGGAAGGATCGCTTCAAAACATTTCAAAGTGTTTCGAATGTGTGAAATGTACGTTTTGACCCGTAGTCCGTTGTAGTTTGTCCGACCTGTTCCTTTAGGATTAGAACCATGACATGTGTGTTGACTACTGCAACCCCCTGTCGTGCTGTACTACATGTGTACTATCTGATGTCGTTACCCACATGTGTTTCAGGATCTGAACCATTACGTGGTTGGCTGGGTGGATTGGAACCTGGCGCTGGACATGGGGGGCGGGCCTAACTGGGTTAAGAACTTTGTGGACAGCCCCATCATCGTGGACACAGGGAAGGACGTCTTCTATAAGCAGCCCACCTTTTACAGCATGGCACACTTCAGGTAACATACAGCAGCACACGCACACACACACACACAATCTGTTCTAGGTCCCTCATGGAACTTTTCCTAGTCTAGCACGTTCTACAGCATATGTGGAACATGTTAGCTATCGCCAATGATTTTCAATATGGTAGACCAAGATAAGTCATAGGACGCATCACCAATGCAACAAGACCAAATGTCATTCATGTTGTGTTCTGACATGTCACTTGTGATGTGGGTTGACCTTTGACCTTTGTCTATGCCACTACAGTAAGTTCCTGCTGGAGGGCTCCCAGCGAGTGGGTGTGTCCGCCAGTGAGGCCTCTTCCCTGGAGACTACGGCCTTCCTCAGGCCCGACGGAGCTCTCGTACTCATTATACTGAACAGGTCAGACACAGACGCACGCGCAAACACGCACGCGCAAACACGCACACACACATGCACACCGCTGCATATTAAAGTAACAATAGCAGACGTTTATCTTTAAACCTACAAACTACACTTTGTAAGAAAGTTGTACCATGAAGACTAATTCATCAACACAAAATAGTTGGATAATTTCTACAGAGAATAACAAGCGTAATGGGGTTTACTACCTGTGTGACACCAATGATACAATGTAGATATAAAATGTGATGCTGCAATACAAATGTGTGTGTGTGTGTGTGTGTGTGTGTGTGTGTGTGTGTGTGTGTGTGTGTGTGTGTGTGTGTGTGTGTGTGTGTGTGTGTGTGTGTGTGTGTGTGTGTGTGTGTGTGTGTGTGTGTGTGTGTGTGTGTGTGTGTGTGTGTGTGTGTGTGTGTTTGCATAGGTCCGAGGAGAGTATTCCATGTGAGGTGTGGTACCCAGAGGTTGGCTTCGTGGCGCTGGACGCTTCTGCTCGTTCCATCATCACAGTCGTCTGGGCAACACACTGACCACCGACACATAACTTTTTTTAAATCACACCCGACACAGAGTGGCCTTCATGCACCCAGATCAACCCGAAATAATGCTGCACAAGAAGAGTTCACACTCTTCTACTCTTCTAAGTGTCTTAAATTTCATTCCACAGAATGCAGACTTTATTTCAGTTTACATGTTATTTTGACTTTGCCTTTGAGATTTAATTTGCATTTTTTCACTGATGCTGTTCACCAAGAGGGGGGGGGGGTAGTGGTGGGTGTAGGACAATTTTGATGTGGCTTCTATATCAGTAAGATGAGTTTAAGTTCGAGAGCATAACCAGCACTGTGCTGCATCGATTCAATCTAATACTTGAAGATGGATGTTGGGAGCCATGGTGCCTTTGATTTGATTTCTATATCAGTAAGGTGAATATGGGTCGGGTGAGTGGAGGGCTGGATTGGGACAACAAAAAACATCCGGGAATTGTTGGTCTACCATTTCTGGAAATAAGCTAATTTTACAACTTCCCTAGAGTTAAATAACTGAGTGTCTGGCTTTCTACTTGACAGCCATTCTCTAGTGGTGCCACCTCTAGTTACAAGCTAGCAATTATCATTGAATCTTATGGGTCCAGCTAGCTGCTATCTGTACCCATAAGAATCAATGATAAATAAATGCTAGCTTCGAGGTAAAATGTGAAGTGCCTCAAGGGGAGTTGTGAATGAGCTTATCTCCAGAAATGGTTCAGGGTCACTTTAAGATGGCCCTTTTCGTACTGCATCCTGCTTTAATGGCTATAGTGCAAATGGACCAATGAGCTGCCCCCTTTAAACTGTGGGCCTGGCTCAAAGAAAAAAAAAATATAGCAGCATCGAATGTCTGCCCACTAGAAAAATACCCTGTATGCCAGATTACCAGGCCAGCCCTGGGTGAGTAAAAACCTGCGTCCCTGCTTCCACCCATGGCTGAGGTGTCCTTGAGCAAGTCACACTGCTCTAGGGGTGTCTCGGACTGTCCCTTATGCAAGGACTAAGTGAAAAGTGATTGGTGGTGTGATGAAAGCAGAACACGACAGACATTCTCTTCACTTTGCCTTCCCATTTGGAACTAGAGGACTTAAACCAAGTACAAAGTGTGATTAATTTCATGAGATGTATATATAATTGATTAAATTACTTGATTTGTTTAACTTTTTTGGTATTTTTGCTGCATTTTTTTTGGGCATTTCCCGTTTTAGAGTTTAAGACATTTCATATTACTGTACCATGAATGACAGCTCTGTTGTATTGGTTAGGGCTAGCACATTGCCATGCATTAGTACTACTTACGGCTGGCTCTTACCTTCTTTGTCCCAATTAGTGGGACCAGAGAGCCAAGACATGCCCCCTTTTCTCCAAAACTACAGCCACCCACAGCTTCACACCATTATTGTTTCTTTGGCTGCTTTCACACACTAATGAATATTCTCAATAACCTTATACAGTCCTCTCCAACTCCTCTCATCCAACCAGACAAAACATATCCTCCCCAGACACACACAGGTTACAGGTAAAACCCATTGGCGTCAATGACCCTGGTGTAAGTTTATTATAGAAACAATCCCTTTAGGCCCTGCAGTGGGTCATTTGACAATCCTCCTCCATCTCCCTCTCCCACTCGCTTCCTGTCACCATCTCCAATTGTCCAAGCAAAAACATATTAAAAGAAGAAAAAAAGAAACGATCCCCTTAAATGCAATGATATTGGACAAAGAAGTGATATGTTTCCACACTACTGGTTATGATAAAGGTAAGTTCAAAAGGTCAGAGTTCATGTGACATACCGTAGTTGTTACGGTAACAGTGTTTTACTGCCGCGTCATAACTGTTGCGAAATGGAAAGATGTGTTTGGAGGTACAAAACAATGGGACAGAGTAGAAATACCAAACTAAAGAAAACTTTTTATGGTTTTTATTGAATTTTATTTTAGAATTTTACATCATACACATCATATATATAATATATATATACTTTTTTTCAATTCAGGGCTTCATGGTTGTTTTGTCTCTTTTTTTTGCCATAATCAATGCTTTGTTCCATTCTGTCTTTCGTCCAGAGAGGTTGTTGAACTAGAATTATTTACATTAAAAAAATAGAGTGATAGAGATGAGAACGAAGGGTGACTATGGCGGGGGTGATGAGTGATATTTACACCGAGAGGGTCGAGGGGTGAGGGGGTGGCATGAGGCATGAGGAATGAGGCGAGAGTGGCAGTGCAAATGAAGAACATGAGACGAGAAACTCAGATATTCACTTAAACTCAGACATCTGTTTCTACAGCATCACCATTAAAAAATCGTTTAAAAGGAGGAAGAGAGAGAGAGAGCGAGAGAGAGGGGATAGAGAGAAAAAAAGGTCAACTATACACATCTCCAGAGAGAGTAGAGAGAGCGGGTTCCTTCACCGTGGCAACTGTGTGCAGTGTTTCGCCTGCCTGACTGACATGCTGACCCCAGGTCAGTCAGACCTGCTCCTCTCCATGTCGCCGCGGTTACTAGCATGACAACACAACTGATCCAGGTCAAGTGGTGAAAGGGGGGTAGGAGGTGAGGTTCAGGAACAATCTCTATTGCCAGTGAGTGGAAGAGGAGAGAGAGAGAGAGAGAGAGACGCACACAGATGGATAGATAAAACAAGGCAGGTCAGAAAAACGAGTGAGCAAGAGAGGGAGGGAAGGATGGATGGATTGAGGAGAGGGAGAAAGGCAGAGTGGTGGTTGCGAAAGGCAAGAACTCAAAACACTGAGGTTATTCATCTCTGCATCCCTTAACGAGAGCAAGAGACGGCAAGCGATGAAAAAGAGGAGAGAGGGAGGTAGAAATTAAAGAGAAGAGAAATGGTGAATTGTCTGTGAGTGTGATTCTCTGCATGTAGCAACCACAGAAAAAGTGGCTGCACCCAGTGACACAAACGCACACACACAGCAGCCGACTTTGGTCCAGGGCTAGCTAGCTGGCTAACGCTAGCTGGGTACACACCTTGCCAGTCAGGCCGGGTAAGGGCTCATTCACACTGGCCTACTGTGCCTAATGGGGTGGTTGGCTGCTCAGTCGCAAGATAACGCAGGAGGGGATTGAGGCACACACAGACGAGGGGGAGAGAAGAGATAGAGAGACACACACACACACACACACACACACACACACACATATTGGGGTAGGGTGGGGCAGCAGGGACCAACGGAAGAAAGGTATAATACAGTCAGAGATCATGTGTGGGGCTCACTGAAAAATGGAGGATTAGAGACTGGTCATTTTCGAGGGATAGAGATCATTGCTGAGAGAGAGAGAGGGAGAGAGAGAGAGAGAGAGAGAGAGAGAGAGAGAGAGAGAGAGAGAGAGAGAGAGAGAGAGAGAGAGAGAGAGAGAGAGAGCAGTATGTACACACTGATGGATGGAGAGGCTGGTGCAAACATCCAAACAGGCAGACAGTCAACATGAGAGAGGGTGTGTATGTGGGCATGTATGGGTGTGTGCGTGCGTGTGTACTGCGTACTTGTATGTGATTGTTTTCGAAGAGCCGGTTTCCTATTTGAGGGATATCCAAAGATGGAGGTTAAGTGTGTGTGTGTTTTATTCAGAAAGGCAATCTCTCCTGTGTGCATGTGTGTGTAGGAAAGTTATTCAGAAAAACTGGGAAGATGTATGTTTTATGCGTTTGTGTGTGTGGGTGCGTGTGTTTTATCCGTTGTTGACGGTAACTGTGTGTATGCACGTCTTTAGAAAGACTTCTCTCCTTTGTGTTGGGGTCAGTGTGTGTGTGTGTGTGCACGTTCAGAAGGACCATCTCTCCTGTGTGTTGTGAGGTGACGGGTCTGTGGGCGTGTGAGCGCAGCTGTCTTCACCACTCAGGGACTTCCTACACACCGGACACGTGTCGTGCTGGAGGAGAGGAGGAAGGGGAGAGAGAGAGACAGAGAGAGAGAGAGAGAGAGAGAGAGAGAGAGAGAGAGAGGAGAGGAGAAGAGAAGGAGAGGTGGGTACACAAATGGAGAGGGGAGAAGAGAACCAAAAAGCAACACAGTTTGAAAAAAGCTTACAAAACCGTCCTGGACATCACGGTCACTTCAAGAGCAGATGCAAATGCACGCACGCACGCAGCCCAGGTGCTGCTTACCAGATTGATCCAGGACACACAC
>NC_085861.1:37413473-37438473 GCF_034702125.1 Engraulis encrasicolus
GATACCCCAATACTGGACAAACGCATGCAGAGGTTCAAACATTACAAAGAGAGACAGAGGTTCACACAATCACACACAG
This sequence comes from Engraulis encrasicolus, assembly GCF_034702125.1. Classification (NCBI taxonomy): domain Eukaryota; kingdom Metazoa; phylum Chordata; class Actinopteri; order Clupeiformes; family Engraulidae; genus Engraulis; species Engraulis encrasicolus. The sequence continues at coordinate 37,413,553 of NC_085861.1, forward strand.
AACAGAGAAATTAAGAAATATCGGCACACTGTAGATTAGAAACCCCCTTGCTTTTCTATGTACTTCATACACAGGTTGCTACATAGCAGTTAAGGAAGCATCTTGGGCCTTAAAATGTACTTCATTAAACACCGGGTATGAGTCAGTACGAAGGAGTGTAAATCTCATTAGCAACATCTTCATTCCTCATAGAACTACACACTTCAACGCCCCTCTTTCAGCACGATTTGGGCAGTCATGGGTAAGCGGTTAGGGCATCAGACTTGTAGCCCAAAGGTTACCGGTTCGACTCCCGACCCGCCAGGTTGATGGGGGGAGTAATTAACCAGTGCTCTCCATCCTCCTCCATGACTGAGCTACCCCGAGCATGGTACCGTCCTGCCGCACTACTCCCTTGGGGCGCCATTTTGGGTTGCCAACTTGCACGGGTGAGGCAAAAATGCAATTTCGTTGTGTGTGTGCAGTGTGCAGTATTCACTTGTTTGCTGTGGAGTGCTGTGTCACAATGGCAATGGGAGTTGGGAGTTTCCCAGTTGGGCTTTCATTTTCACTTTTTGCGCAGGCCAATTCATTTCTCGGCACGCTTCCCGTACATGACTATGTTAAGTCAGCAATAAACCATCCTTATATCCTTCTATGAATATACACAGGCATACTCAAGCTACTAGCACAGCTTTCAGCAATGTGTCAACTACTGGAGGCAAATGAGTGGTACACATTAGCATTGGCTAAGGAAGTCCCACAGCAAAAAAAGGAGAAAACTGGCTTAACCCATTTTGTCCTAAGCCCTTTTTGGGAAAGGGTGCCCTCTGCCTATTAAATCCTAAATGTCTCAGCCTCCGAAGCACATAAAAACATGAAATGAGTTACATTTAAAAGCAAGGACCCTTGTTTTGCCTTCGAATGTGTTCATTCAGTTCTAATCTACCCACAGTTTCAAATCTCAAGAACCTGAATTCAGCGTATATGTGTCTCCAGGACACACTGGGTTAAGTGAAGTGAACTATCCACCTTTTCCTTTAGGTTTTTATTTTGGGGCTAGTGCAGGTTTTTCGTCTGCTAGTTCCTGTTCAGCTGCTCATAGTATAGCCTTCTGAACAATTCAGCACTAGCAACTGCTACCCTAATAGTAATGGCGCAGGCCTTTTCACCATGGATAATAAGGTGGATATTGGTGTGAGTGATGTTGACACACTCTTGAATACAGATCAGCCTACTTAAGCCACTGCCACAGCAGTATGCCTGCAGTGTGAGGTCAGGATAGGAGATTATGGGGAAACTCCAGCTTGTTTCAGCGGTCTGAAAAGGCTAAATTGAGAAACGATTACCGGTAGAAAGGGGTGAACTCTGTTGAAAGTTTGAAATGTGCATCTGATTTTACTAAATCGCTAACGTTTGGTCGTGATGTGTAATCTGAATCGATTGTAATGAGTCATCGTTCGGACCCCTTCCTCTTCCCTCCCCTGTCCGCTGATTGGCTGTCTGCCTGTTCCAGAAAACCCGGATGTAATGTAGTGTGAAAAATAAATTGACCGGAGCTTTTACGGATGGCATGTCCAGGCTGGGAAAACCCACAGCTGTGATTGTTGAGGCTACCATACACAACCTTGCATCACCACCGAGATAATCACCCCCATTGCCCCCATCTCTCACACACACAGCTGTGTTGTCATCGCGCATAGCAACATGACATGTATTATTCAGCATAGAGGCAGAAACACACTCAGCATTCAACACACACACACACAGTGCCCTAATAACACACCAAGCATTAAGCATCCCTAATATCACACTTACATTAAGCACCCCAATCACACACACACACACACAAGCTTAAACACAATCAGCATTCACAACCCCCATTGCAAATTCAGCATTCACCACACATTCAGAGAATCAAGGAGAGAGTGGGGTCAGACAGACGGGGGCGAGGGATATGTAGACATTCAGACTTGAAGGATAGGGGGTAGGGATGCACCGATACACATTTTTTCACTTCCGATCCGATCCCGATATCTAAATTTGGATATCTGCCGATACCGATACTACTCCGATCCAACACCAAAACCTCATATATGCACGAATTTCAACTTGAGGAAGGATCAAGATGACTATTTGGTCAGAAAAGGAAGTCAAAAGAACAGGAAACGAATTCATGAGTAAAAATATCAAGTAGAAAAGTAACAATCCCATCCTGAAAACTAATATGCAAGTGTTATGACTTCAAATTAACATTACACCTGGCTCAATAACAGTCCTGGGAAAATTCCGATACTTTGGGAAAATTCCGATCCGATCCGATCTCTGAAAATATGTTGATATCTGAACCCGATACCGATACACCGATACCGATATCTCATCCCTAATAGGGGGGGGGGCGTGGAGGGAGAGCATGATGGATAGAAGTGAGGGGGGGGTAGAATAAAGGACATGGTAGATATGAGAGAGAGAGAGAGAGAGAGAGAGAGAGAGAGAGAGAGAGAGAGAGAGAGAGAGAGAGAGAGAGAGAGAGAGAGAGAGAGAGAGAGAGAGAGAGAGAGAGAGAGAGAGAGAGAGAGAGAGAGAGAGAGAGAGAGAGAGAGATGAGAGGAGATGGAGACAATAGTGACAGAGCCCCTGGCACAGTCTAAACATACTACACACACAGATCCATGTCCAGTGCGTGTCTCGTGTGCTTGTGTGCCCTTGCTGCGTTGCAGCAGGAGAGATGAGCACACGCATGACGGGCCATGAGGGAACAGCAGAAATGTGCTGTGACAACCTGCTCTAGGACACCAGAGAGAGAGAGAGAGAGAGAGAGAGAGAGAGAGAGAGAGAGAGAGAGAGAGAGAGAGAGAGAGAGAGAGAGAGAGAGAGAGAGAGAGAGAGAGAGAGAGAGAGACTGTACTCTCACTCCATCATAGTGGAGAAGAAGACAGATTAAAGAAAGAGTCAGATGCAGAGTGACAGAAAGTAGGGGAGAGAGAAAGACAATGACTGCGAGGGAGATGCATGTTGGACTGTACTTATTCCGCCACAGCCGGGGGTGGGGACAGAGACAGAGACATGTGCGCTGGTTGCAGGGCCGGATTAATGCACAGGCTAGATATGGCTGCAGCCTAGGGCCCCCCACCTGCCAGGGGGTCCCCGATTGTCCAAAAGGAGTTGAAATCAATAATTGCACAATTGTGACAAGATGCAGTGTTGAAAAATACCTCTCCACAGTTGGCAGACATGGCATCCTTAATTCCTATCTTGGAATTATAACACTGTTTATTGCTGCACCGTTTACTGTTGCACAATTATTGCTGCCAAATTTGCCTTTTGAGGGGGCCTACAGCAACCTGTGGCCCAACCAGGCCCGGCAACCTTCATCCAGCCCTGGTGGGTTGGTGCTCACCCCTCCATAGCAGGCACGAGAGGCAGTCAGACAGACAGACAGACAGACAGACAGACAAAGGGATAGAGGGATAGAGGGATAGAGGGAGAGAGGGATGGACGGATGGAAAGACAGACAGACAGACAGACAGACAGACAGACAGACAGACAGACAGACAGACAGGTGTGGGTCGGTCGGTACTCACCCCTCCACGGCGGGCGAGCGGTCTGGCCGGCTGGTTCCTCTGGAGCGATATCGTCTCTGGGTGTGTACGCGTGGGGGGCGGCTGAGACCCCAGTGCTCGCCCCCTGCCCCCAGCGGGCTCCCCAGGGCTCCCCCGAGACCGCCCGGCACCGAGCCCCCGAAGCTGCCCCCACCGCCCAGACCCAACCCGACTCCACTGCCCGCGCCCGGCACCCGCGGCTCCGAGTCCGGGCTGTCGAAGTCCACCGTGAACGGCCGGTCCACAAACAGCAGGCGCCAGAGCTGCAGACACAAGACAACACATTTACTTGGCTAATGCCTTAAGAAACTTCAGGTGTCCAGCAACAGAAATACACACACATACATACATACATACATACATACACACAATAACAAAGATCCCAAACTGACTTAGCTGTCAAAAAATGGATGGATGGAGAGAGGGGGGTGGATGGGTGGAGAGAGGACGACATGGGCAGAGAGATTGAGATGGGGTTGGGAAGTAGGGAATTGGATGCAGAGAGGAAGAGAGACAGCAGGAGGACAACGAAAGATGATGGGGTCAGAAGGACAGGAAGAGAAGAGATGAGGTGATGATGTGGTGCTAGGGAAAGGGGGATGGAGGTGCAGAGAAAGACAAAGGAGGAGAATTTAGAGGAGTGGTGGTAATAGGGAGTGACAAAAACGGTGAAGAAGTCGATTCCATTCATGTTTGTGAGTAAGTGAAAGAGAGAGAGAGATAGCGTGGGAGAGAGAGATTGGGACAGAGAGACAGCATAAAGACAGTAACATGAACAGAGTACCATGAGGATGAAAAAACACTAACACAGAAACAAAAATAAACAAAAACAGGATGAGATGTATCGATTTCAGGCAGTGCAGCAGTGCAAAGGTACTATTCTCAGCAATATCAGATAATGACAACAAATGACAGACAGACAGACAGACAGACAGACACATTTTGATCTGTGGTCATGCGACTGGCTGTCTCATGTAAACACTTTGACACAACTCTTTGCCAGACAGACCACCTGACAGACAGGCAGGCAGGCAGACAGACAGACCAACAGACAAACAGAGCATGAGAAACAGAGGAAACAGAGAGAAACAGAAGAAAAACTGAGAGAGAGAGAGAGAGAGAGAGAGAGAGAGAGAGAGAGAGAGAGAGAGAGAGAGAAAGAGAGAGAGAGAGAGAGAGAGAGAGAGAGAGAGAGAGAGAGAGAGAGAGAGAGAGAGAGAGAGAGAGAGAGAGAAAGAGAACTGTACCTCTGCAAACTGTGTGGCCGTGTCATCTAAGCCATTGGCACCGTTTTCTAGAAAACTAGAGGCAAAAAAACATAGGATGTTTTCGTCAAGACATGTTTGTAAACAGGAACACACATAGATGCCATATCTGTGGACTACTTCATCACAGCAGTAGAACGGTGCAAAACTGAACACTGGCCCATTCAAATAACATAATCTTAAAGCAGAAAATATTCACACGTCCAAAAACACAAAACTTATGATAAGCACCTGGAATCTTCTGTGACTTCTTCAATAAACCCTGAGTCACATCGTGGACAGATGTATTCCTGAAAACAAACACAAATACCATTAGTCAACTGATGTAGTGTTTCCCACAGAATAGTTAGTTTTGTCAAGGTGGGTGAGGGAGTAGCTGGTATCAGAGACAAACAAATAGCTTATACATTATTGAACATTTTGAAATTATCTTTGCAATGTAAAAACTCTTATCAGGGGACCTAGGTACTATTCAAAGTGCACAGTTAAGTGATAAACCTGACGAAGTTAAGTTAACCTACAGGAAGGGGTAAACCTACTAATAGACAGTCCCCTAGGTGTCAGTTAGCTAAGAAAATGAGGATTCCAGACTCCTGTATTACATGGTTTACCACTACCTCAATGCTAATTTAATCAAGGTGCCAAGTGTTAGCCGTCAAGGTGGGCCGCCTTAACAGCACAGAGCTGGGGGAACCCTGTTATTCCTTAACACAGCCCAGACAAGACCATTAAAGAGACACCAGGACTAGAAAGCAAATGTATCAAATAGGCTGTGTATTCCTGAACACAAACCAGCATTATTCAATATTTCTATAGTTCTAGACATAGAAAGTCACTGGGGTAGCTGTACTCTAGAGAGAGCCTGATCAGTGGCTATTACTCAAGTCAATAGGCAGAGATACTCCTAGACACACACCAGCAGTATTCAATAGAGAGCAAATGGTTTATCGGAAAACACCACAGATAGACAGATAGCCTGTGTGTACATGCCACGCGCCCGCACGGGCTTCTTCGCGAGATTGCAGAACCGGCAGAACACGTCTGAGTTGCGTTACCAAAATTCTAAACAGACGAGCACACAGACACACACACACACACACACACACACGAAAGAAAACAGGTCACCTACACGCCCCCTGCACCGGAATTCCTTAATACCGCATTGATGTATACAGGAAATAGAATAATCGAGGAATACCATGTTCTGAATAAACAAGTAGGCTACGTTTACATGACAGACCACGTTGATATAGCAGAGGCTTTAAGTGGTTTATGTACAATTTAGGAAAAGGAAACACAAGTAAAGGCCATACTGCTTTAAGCCTAATGTTGTGAATTAATTGACTGACTGTAAAGCCAAATAGGGTCATGTTCCAGTGTGTTTAATCACAAAGCCATGCACAATGGTGTTGACAACCGGTGATTATGTTTATCGTGTGCGTACAATTGTGACATTTGTCTGATGACCATAGCCCTAGGCCATTTCGGTTTCGCTTTCCATTGCATTAACCGATTGGTAAAATCATGTTCGTATGTCAATCGTGCCGATTTTAATGCCGTTCTAGACAACGTCGTTGGACTTGTGAAAGACCACAACCCCCACTATGTGATGCCAATAGGGGCGATGCAAGGCATAACAGAGCAAAACAAACCAAAGCTAGGTAATATTCACATTAGGGAAGTAAGACAAGACTCAAGCAGCCTAAACGCCCTGATCACAGACGAGGGTGTAACAGCGCTCAATGATGATTTACTGAACACACAGCTCAATACTTGATTTAACGTGCTGTTTCAAGTCTGAACGACATCAACAACATTCCTTCAGCTTTTGTTGGGGCTCCGCATACAACCAGCTAGCCATCATTGCTATATGCTAGCCGTGTCGACAAGAACCCAGAGCAATTATGCTAACCAGCAAGCTAGCATTGACAAGCTCGGTTGTCTAGCCTCGCAGCGTACGACAGCGTTTGTCCAGGACTAGACAGGCACTTAGTTGGTATGACAGAGAATAAATGCACCAAATCAGCTTACATACCGGGAGTTTAGGGTTCACTTCGCCCTTACAACAGTGACAGAAGAACCGATGCGGGGGGACCGCTGCTGCCTCCGCCATTTTTCCTGGAATAGCACAAACAGTGACGTCGTCACAGTCGAGGAAACAGGCAGTCCGCCAGTAGTCCAGCATGCTGTTCGCCCATATCTGCGAGCCGAGGTGCGGAAGTCGTTCATAACAGTGAACACATGCGTTCGTGGAATGTGTCCATATAATATCACATTTTGGAGATTTTCTCTAATTGAGCGTACCCGTTGAGCATTCAGAGAAAATACCCTAAAGGTAAGGGCGTGCTGTTTATCACAGTGTTGCATATTTTACCCATGGTTCTGACGGTGAACTCCCAGCATGTAATGTGGTAAAGTAAAGCTACTGAAGCCGACTTCACAACTGTCAGGTGCTGATTTATGTGAACCACGGCTAAAAGTTCAGCTTTAAAGAGCTCCAACTCAATTCAGTATTTTGGAGCATACCAGCATGTCACTTTTTGACTGTAGAAAATGATGCTGCGTTGGGTTGGTCATTATTCATCGAAAGCATGCTTTATTGATGACAAATGGGACTACATTGAATGAGGGAGGTCATTCGGGGGAACAGAAGCACACTGCATGTGTGGGATGCGTTGATAGGCCAGGTGGTGTGTGACAACAGACGGTTCTCTCTCTCTCTCTCTCTCTCTCTCTCTCTCTCTCTCTCTCTCTCTCTCTCTCTCTCTCTCTCTCTCTCTCTCTCTCTCTCTCTCTCTCTCTATTAGACTAAGTGCCTATCAAGTTTCCGATATGCACGGGTGTACATGGGGAATGTATGCATGGCATTGTGCCATTGTGTTTTTTCAACTGTGTGATGAGGATGCTGAATCTCTGTATTGTTCAGCAGATAACCATTCCGGAGTTGTGTGTGTGTGTGTGTGTGTGTGTGTGTGTGTGTGTGTGTGTGTGTGTGTGTGTGCGTGTGCGTGTGCGTGTGCGTGTGCGTGTGTGTGTGTGTGTGTGCGCGCGCGTGTGTGTGTGTGTGCGTGCGCGCGCGCCCGCCTAATTATGCCTAATGTGTGTGTGTGCACAGATGATGATGGCAAAGTATGTGCCTGCATATTAAAAGGTATTGTTAGTGTGTGTATTTATCTAGACGACAGCTCAGGGTGTATCTGTGTGTGGTGATGTCCAACATGCATTTTGTATACCAATGTGATTCTTTGTGTGTGTATGTGTGTGTGTGTGTGTCTAGATGACAGCCCAGGAAGTTCGTCTGTGTGGGCTGCTGATGCAGGAGCATTTTGGGGGTGTGGTGGAGCGCGTGGGGACTCACCTCATCCGCAGCGGTGCGCTCACACTCAGAGCTATTGTCAACGAGACTGGCATGAGCCTCGACCTGGTAGGGTGTCTCTTTTTAGACTAGTTTTGGGGCATTTATGCCTTTATTTTTGACAGAGTAAGGAGAGTGACAGGAAACGAGTGGGAGAGAGATGGGGGGAGGATCCATGGTCTTGTGCCAGAATCAAACCCGGATCCCCGACAGTACGTCGCCTTAACTGTTTTAGCCACGGCCAAGGCCAGGCTCTCAGGTTTTTTTTTTTTTTTACTTCACTCCTTTGCAGTTTAGTTTTAACTCTTTCATGCTCTGTCATTCATTGTGAAATATTTATCATCCTCTTCTGTGCTCCTCTTAACCTTCATTCTTTCATTTTTTCACTCTGTTACTCATTCACTCTTTCACTGATTTTCCTTCTCTTTCCTTCCCTCCTTCTCTACCTCTCCCACTCTATCACTCCTTCAGTCTTCACTATTTCACTCCTCTACTGCATCACGTTGTTGGGTGTCATCCCTATGTTCCCCGGGTCCAATATTCCCTGGGTCCTATGTTCCCCGCTACCGGGGAACTTAGGACCCTCTTTTCAAAAAAGGGTCCTTTGTTCCCCACTGCTTCCAAGTAGACTGCAGCCGAATGTCAAAATGTGGGTTGTTGTTGCTCTGTGCCTACATTTTGTTTGTGATACAACTAGTGTGCAGAGGAGGGGATGCCCAGCTACCTTAAGTTGACATGTGTACACCTGCGTTAGCGTCACGTCTCATTGATTCCATTGAGACAATTCAGTCTTGTAACAGTAATGCTACTTGAGAAGACAATGGCAAGCAGCCTAATGATCATTGTACAAAAGCGTGCAGTCAATTTGGTTGAAGAGACATATTCGATGGACATTAAGCGCACAATGAATTGGTCAAAAATTCATTTGACAATGCTTTTTTAGTGAAAGGGTCCTAAGTTCCCCGGTCCCGTACAACGAGCGGGGAACATAGGACCAGGGGAACATGGGTACACTCCCGTACTTTGTTCACCCATTCACTCTTTCAGTATTCACTGTTTTCACCCCTCACTCTTTCACTCCTTCACTTCAGATCTCTTTTTACCCTTTCACTTATTTATTGTATGACTCGTCACACTTTCATTCCTTCACACCTTCCCTCCTCCGCTCAGTGTCTGAAACATGAGCCTGGGTCACTTGTTGCCCCTCCATCAGCGTAGCGGCTTCGCTTCAGTAGATTAGTGTGCTTGGGCAAGGTGATGGGGAGAGTTAAGACCAGACTAACTAACCACACCAAAGCAGACCATACTAAAGGAGCACAGTTACTGCTCACAGCCTAGACTAGGACATGACTTCCTAAAATACATACAATAATAATTTGCAGATATTTCTTAGAAGGGTAAGCAATTGAGAATGACTTCACCACTCTACACTCTGTACTCTATTCCTTGAGGAATTTGCCCATGGAATTCTTAATGGGCAGAGGAGGACCAAAGGTTTATTTATTTATTTTGTTTCTTTTTTTACCATTCTGCTCTGCTAGTAGCTAGCTACACGTCTACATGTTGCTGGTGGTCTCTCATATTGAGTACATGCAGACAGTTCACTTCACACTGGCAGTGGGTAGAGGTCTGTAGCTGTCTCGTTGTGGAACTCTTCTGGCAGTCCATGTTCCATAAAAAACATCACTAGATGTTTTTAAAAAGGCGCCTTAGCAACAGCTGATGAGGGAAGGTTTTACGTTTACATGTCTAAACGCTGTGCTCGCATCTTTCTAAGAAGCACTGTGCTGTAGAAAGTAGAGTGCGGTAATCTAGAGAAAATAAAGTAAAGTAGAGGGCTGTGGTGGTGACACAGTGCTTTCTTCCTTTCCACTGTGTGCACAGTCTGTGTGGTTAACATGATGCAGAGCTATCCAGTCAATTTCACACCATGTACATCTCCGTGTGATGCTAGCTGTCATAAAAAGGAAGTGAATTAGTATTTGCATTTATGTTAAGTCAAAGTTGTCAGTCTAGTAAGTCAGCATACACTTTTAGCCATTACAATCAAATAATACATACAATACATGAGCTGCCAAAATAGGCTTGTATTATGCTATACCAATGATATAATATGCACTAGTGACAATACATGATAATATGATTATTCGTTAATATAACTCTCAGTCCCCCCTCCCACCACTTGTGAAGAAGTCTACTTGTGTTAGCATAATACAGCATCTGTGTATTAATGTAATAATCCTACAATAATGTACCACACTCACACACACACACAGGTGAAGAGGTCTCTGTGTGTGTTTGGTGTTTTTTATGGCCAGTGGAGTACTGTGTGTGTTTCTGTAATAATGTATAAAATATAGTATTGGTCATCGTATAATAATCTATCTCCCCTCTCCACAGGTGAAGAAGTCTTTGTGTGTGCTGGTTCAACATGGCATGTGTGTGTTCGGGGCGGGGCGGCGGGGCCCGGGGTGGCCGGTGGAGTACCGCGTGATTGTGGAGCGCATGCTGTACATGCTGAGGTACCCGCGCTACATCTACACGGCCAAGAGCCTCTACGGAGACACGGGAGAGCTGATCGTAGAGGAGATACTGCAGAGGGGACAGATGACTATGAGTGCCGCCGTCAAGACCGTAGCCGACAGGCTCACACAGAACATGGAGGGTGAGACGCATACGTGTGTGTGTGTGTGTGTGAGAGAGTGTGTGTCACACACGCAGACTGTGCGTCTGAGTGTGTGACTACAGTGAGGTGGTGTCACATGTGAAGTGGTGTTTAACTACAGTGAAGTGGTGTTTCGTTTGTTATTGATTATTACGGTCTGGCTATTCCAGACAGTTGCTGAGGTGGTGTCCAGTTAATGGTGATTGACTACATGTGTCTAGTTGTTTGTTCATTTATTTATTTATTTCTATTTTAGGGCCTTTTGCCTTTATTTTTGTTAGAAAAAAGGGGAAGGATCGGCAAATGACCCGGGCCGGAATTGAATCCGGGGGTCGCTGGCGTAGTAACCCAGTGCCCTACTGTTAGGCCACGGTAGGGCCATGTGTCTAGTCGTTGATAGTTGGCTGCATATGTATGGTTGTTGATGGCTGCATGCATGTTATGTGTGTTTCAGATGGCTGCATGGACTACAGTGAGGTGGTGTCTGCCTTCTCCAACCTGGTGGAGACCCATTTCCTGCAGCGCTGCCCCGTGGTGGGGGAGCCGGGTAGTGCACCCCCTCCAGCTTCCACCAACTCGCTGCTGGACGCACCGCCCCCTCCCCCCGCCATCACCTGCCCCCCCACACCCGAGAGCAACCCCGACTGCTACCGCCTGCCACAGATCAACCTCAGAGGTGAGGAGGATACCTGCACACACACACACACACACACACACACACACACACACACACACACACACACACACACACACACACACACACACACACACACACACTTAACCTAGGGTCAGAACACACACACACACACACACACACACTTAACCTAGGGTCAGAACACACACACACACACACTTAACCTAGGGTCAGAACACACACACACACACACACACACACACACACACACACACACACTTAACCTAGGGTCAGAACACACACACACACACACACACACACACACACACATACAGACTTCCCGAGCAGTATGTTATGTGTAATACAGTGTAGGTATGATTATGTATGGAATAGCGGACGACGAGGTGTCCCGATATCAAGGGAAATAATGGACGAGGCGGAGCGTTCTAAACAGCCCGACGGCGCAGCCGAAGGGCTGTTCGCTTCGCCAAGTCCATTTTCCCTTGATATCGGGACAACTCGAAGGCCGCTATTCCGCTTATCACCCGGTTACCAGCATTTAAGTATTAATTTATTAATATCTTGATCTAAGGCTTTCTGAGAAAGTAGATTCACCACTGCGCTTGGTACGTTGCCATGGGCACCACTTCCTAATCTAGTGAGACGCGCCTCTATCGGAGGCATGTAAGGACGCGCAGAGAATGTTGGTGACTTGACAACCAAATGCGATAGAATTGACGACTGGGTTTTTTACTTGACAACCAGATGCGATAGAATTAGTAACGGGGTCTTGACTAGACAACCAGATGCGATAGAACTAGCGACGCGGTCTTGACTAGACAACCAGATGCGATAGAACTAGTAACGGCACTTCGCCAGAAAGTTAGAGAAGAAGCAACTTGGACGCCCGCACGCCCGCATGACATCATAGTTGTCCTGCTACCGGGGAATAAAGGACACCTGCTCAGCCAATCAGAAGACGTTCCGTCTGCTCACTGGGTGATAATATGACTTATAAGTGTTATTATTTTACATTTGCCAGTGTAGTATGAGAGTATGTGTAGTACATATGCTGTGACAGGTGAGTGTGTTATGTTGTCATGAGCGTTGATTGTTGAGCATGTGTAGCACATTGTAAATGTTGTGTGCTGTGCTGTGCTGTGCATCAGGTCGGGGCAAGCGGCGGCGCTCGAGTGAGGATGGGGAGGAGCAGAGGGGAGGCAAGAAGCCAAAACTGGACAACGGAGAGGTGGGTATCGCACTCTACAGAGGTACACTAACTACTAACACCACCTGAAGAACTAATATTGTTTTTTTTGATTGTGTCAAATCATTGGATTTCACATAATTGAAACACTTTTAAGTGGCCTGTATTCAGATGTTGTATGTTGTATATTTCCCCTCCTTTCCCCCTCTTTTTCTTTTCATTTTTTCTTCCTCTTCTCTATTTTTCCACTTCAATTCTTCCTCTTCTTCTTCCTCTCCTCCTCTTCAGCGTGTGGGAGATGAAGATATCTACTGGCAGGTCAACTTTGCTCGTTTCCACCTGCATTTCAGAGATCAGGCCATCATCTCAGCTGTAGCCTGCAAACTAGACCAGGTAATGCACGTGCATGCATGCACACACACACACACACACACACACACACACACACACACACACACACACACACACTTGCATTCCAGACACCGTATGTCTCACCTAAAAATCTGTTATACCTGCACTCCCATTCAAACATTCAAATGCTTTCGTCCTGGGGCAAGCCAAAGCTGTCAATGGTCCTGGCTGTATACTCTAGAATATGTATTCTTTCAGTTTCGTGCTGTGATTAATAAATGCATTGTAACACTCCTGTGATGTTATGTGTTTTGTAACTCTGCTGCTGTTGCTGTGTGTCGTGTGACAGACTAGCAGTGAGATCGTGAGGACCATGCTGAGGATGAGTGAAGTCACCACCCAGCCCTCTGCAGCACACACACAGCCACTCTCAGCCAACGAGGTACTGTACCACTATATTACACACACAGCCACTCTCAGCCAACGAGGTACTGTACCACTATATTACACACACAGCCACTCTCAACCAATGAGGTGCCACTTTATTACACACAGACAGCTTATCTCAGCCAATGAGGTACCACTATACTGCCATGCAAAAATGAATTTATATTGAAAATGGTCTTCATAACACCTCCTTTATCTTGTGACAAAGCCTTGTGGTCCAAATGTGTCCCGTTTTAGAGATATCACTTTGTTTGAGATTTAAAAAATGATTTCGTTAATCAACATCTGTGTACACCATGTGAGCGAGACGAGTCAACAATGCGTCTGTCAAGTCAAACACAAATCCTCATGATGAGAGTGCACAATGTCTGCTTAGCAGTGGTGTGTGTGTGTGTGTGTGTGTGTGTGTGTGTGTGTGTTTCATCTTTCATCAGATATTCCGAGCGCTGCCCCCCAATTACAGCATCGGCCGGCCCATTCTAGACCAGTACCTCACTCTACTTGTGGACGACCCGGTAGGAACAGACACAAGAACACACACGCACAAGCACACACACAAGAACACACACGCACAAGCACACACACACACACACACTCACCCCACTTTACTGGTGGACGACCCAGTTGGAACAGACCTTTACTTACGCACACACACACCCACACACACACACACACACACACACACACACCATTCGTTGATGACCGGGTGGGTAGAGAACCAGGTCTGACCTCATCTGACCTTTGACCTTGACAGACTGCTGAGCTGTGATTGGCTAATAAACTGTTTCTCATCATTACAGATGGAGTTTGTGGGGAAGTCTGGAGACAGTGGAGGAGGCATGTACGTCGTCAGTATCCTTTCAATCACAAAGGCCTCAGCTCTTTCACTCCAGTTATTTATCATCCATCCTTCATCCATCCATCTAGCTGTATATTCATCTATCTGTCCATTCATGAATTCACCATTTCATGGTGCGATGTCTGTATAATTATAATGATGTCTGTTTACTCTGGTGTATCACCCAGTTGAAACGGGCACCGGTGTGTTTCCATGAGCACCTGGGTAAAGTGTAATGGAGAGAAGTGATGGGCCCTGCTGTAATCTAGTGGTGATGCTGATGCCAATGATGCTGATAATGATGATGGTTGTATATTGTCTAGTGATAGTGACAACGATGATGATGATGATGATGATGATGATCATAGTGAACAAGGTACATGAAAGTCCTTGTGCACAACCCTTAAGTTGTCCAGGCACAGGTGTGAAGCAGGAAAACTTCCCTATCATCATCAGTATGAAAAGTTCATTAAACACCGCACTGTGGATACTGTTCTTTTTTCTCTTTATTTTTTGGAGCGAACAATGCGTTTCTGAAGACGCACTGGGCAAAATGTGTTGTTCGCTCCAAAAAATAAAGAGAAAAAAGAACAGTATCCAGTGTGCTGTTTTTAATGAACTTTCCATGTTGATGATGATTGGGATGTTGATTGTATATTTTATAATGGAGGGTACTGACTGCCCCTGCTGCAATCTAGTGATCATGATGATGTGGTTTCAGTCTTTAACCCCATGTCACCTCAGATCTACACAGAGCACTGGCAAACCTGGCACGAGCCACACTGGAGTCTGTGGTACAGGAGAGGTAACAAACACAAACACACACACACACATTTTCTGTAACTCACACACTCACCCTTGGCCTGTCCACACACACCACTGTCCTTCTTCAACATATTCAGTTCTAGATCTGTTGGAAAACACAGAGCCACATGTGGGTTGCTATTACTCCATAACACATGCTTTTATGTGCCAGGCGTAATGACGCTGTACTGTTCTAGTTCTGCCCATCTCTGTGACGGACACACATGTATTTCACTGTCATTGGCTGACTGTACCTATTTGCCATATGTTTGGCCTGGTGCTTATGTTTAAATGAAATACATCTGTAAATATATCACAATGCCTCTGACCTCTGGCCCCCGTCCTGCTCCTCTCCTCTCAGGTTCGGCTCGCGGTCGGCCCGCATCTTCCGGCTGTTGTTACGGAAACGGCACCTGGAGCAGAAGCAGGTGGAGGACTTTGCCATGATCCCTGCTAAGGAGGCCAAAGACATGCTGTACACACTGCTGTCGGAGAACCTAGTCCAACTACAGGTAACACACACACACATAAACACTGACTCAGGACATGTTGTACACATACTGTACACACTGCCGTCTGACAGCCTAGAACAGCTGCAGGTAACACACACACACACACACACACACACACACACACACACACACACACACACACACACACACAATACCGACTAAAGAGGCCAATGATGGCACAGCACAGGTAAAACACACACACACACACACATATGCACAAGAGCTGCCAAGGATGCATGATTGAGTCTAAAATGACTGCCAATGTGACTTAATGTAACAATGCTTTACAATGTGTGATTTATAATGTGTGATGTGACTGTGAAGTATGCCAGACTTAAGGGTAACTTCAGCCAATTTCAACATGCAGTTGTAATGTTCACACTACCCTGGACTTGTCAGTACCTGAGATTTTTCCGAGATCCTGTTCATTGTAATGAGGGCAGGTGTTTGTTTACATTTAAATAAATAAATAAATAAAACATATTTATTTATTCCCAAAAACAACAAAAGGTTATGCAACATCAGCAGACAACTAACAAACAGTGATACCTTTTGGAAAATGTTTTAGAGTAGGTGTATGTTAAGATTTTTTAAAATGTTAACAAAAGCTGCCCCCATTAGAATAGCTCAGATCTCGGAAAGGGCTGAGCCGAAAAATGCGGCATCACCGGGTACTGACAAGTCAAGGGTAGCGTGAGCAATACTGAAAAATTTATAGTAGCGTGAGCAATACAACAGAATATTGAAATTGGCTGAAGTGGTCCTTTAATATGTGACTTCATGCCCATATAAGGCTTTGTAATGAGTGACTGTGTTATAATGTGATGGCGTTGTGTGTCCATAGGAAATCCCAAAGACTCCTGACCACGCCCCCTCTCGTACCTTCTACCTGTACACAGTCAGCCAGCTACCCACAGCACGCATGCTGCTACAGAGATGCTACAAGGTACACACACACACACACACACACACACACACACACACACACACACACACACGCATGCTGCTACAGAGATGCTACAAGGTACACACACACACACACACACAGTCAGCCAGCTACCCACAGCACGCATGCTGCTACAGAGATGCTACAAGGTACACACACACACACACACACACACACACACACACAGTCAGCCAGCTACCCACAGCATGCATGCTGCTACAGAGATGCTACAAGGTACACACACACACACACACACACACACACACACACACACACACACACACACACACACACACACACACACACACACACACACACGTACACACACACACACACACACACACACACACACGTACACACGTACACACACACACACACACACACACACACACACACACACACACACACACACACACACACACACACACACACACAGTCAGCCAGCTACCCACAGCATGCATGCTGCTACAGAGATGCTACAAGGTACACACACACACACACACACACACACACACACACACACAGAGTCAGCCAGCTACCCACAGCACGCATGCTGCTACAGAGATGCTACAAGGTGTACACACACACACACACACACACACACGTACACACACACACACACACACACAGTCAGCCAGCTACCCACAGCACTCATGCTGCTACAGAGATGCTACAAGGTACACACACACACACACACACACACACACACACACACACACACGCACACACACACACACACACGTACACACACACACACGTACACACACACACACACACACACACAGTCAGCCAGCCAGCTACCCACAGCACGCATGCTGCTACAGAGATGCTACAAGGTGTACACACACACACACACACACACACAGTCAGCCAGCTACCCACAGCACGCATGCTGCTACAGAGATGCTACAAGGTACACACACACACACGCACGCACGCACACACACACACAGTCAGCCAGCTACCCACAGCACACATGCTGCTACAAGGTACACACACACACACACACACACACACACACACACACACACACACACACACACACACACACACACACACACACACACACACACACAAGGTCAGCTAATTACCCACAGCAAGTATGCTGCTACAGCGATGCTACAAGGTACACACACACACACACACACACACACACACCTTTACATCATACATACCTAATATCCCATAGCATACAGTAACAGTGTTTACACCACGAGACACATATTACGTGGAAGAATGGTGTTATGTCTCAATGCCAAGGTCTTTACAGTCTGTCCTCTGTGTCTATTGCAGACTGTGAGCAACCTGATAGAGAGACGCCTCTTTGAGACCAAGGAGAACAAGTAAGCGAGATCATATTGACCTCTCTTAAGGTCTTTTTTTCTTTATTTCCCGTGTAGTGTGCAGGATCACTGTGGCCTTCCTTAGATCTCTATTTTGCTTTCAGGGAATATACTTCTGTTTTGCTTCATGAAAAGTATGCTTACATTTGGGCATGGGGTCGGGACTACCTAGTTGGTCAGAGGGAATGCATTGCTGTGAGCGAGTGATTTGACCAAAGATTTTCTTAGAGTACGATAATTTCAACTCCGCCCACCCAACTCAAAGGAGTGTGCTCAAATTCGGTCTGCGAAGGGGGCGTTGTCCCCTCCTTCTTCTCTTTCTGTGGCATCTCATGACGGCTTGCATAAGTTGTGCGCCGCTACCGCCATCTACAGTGCCAAGGGAAATCCATTTATTCTCAACCTAAAGTCTCCAAAGGTCTCCTAATCGAAGGTCTCCTAAAGCAGTGTTTCTCAACCTTTTTTGTCTTATGTACCCCCTAAGCCTTTTCGTTGTGCCATAAGTACCCCCTAACTCAGGTTTTACATCGCCTTTTTTATTCCAGTGTGACTATGCTCCATGCATTTGTTAAAATTACATTTACCCAAGTACCCCCTGTAGTGTGCTCGCGTACCCCTAGTGGTACACGTACCCCTGGTTGGGAACCACTGTCCTAAAGGGGCGTTCACCTGATGTCACATGGATCCAGGAAATGCAAGGGCTTGAAGTATCTTTCTCTACTGGACAATTCTTTGATTTGACAGCTGTCTACTCTACTCTGCCCTGTAGGCGTCACCTGGAGAAGTCTCAGCGAATCGAGGCCATTCTGGCGTCGCTACAGGCAACGGGGGCGGAGCCTGCTCAGCTCCAGGAAGTGGAGGAGATGATCACCGCCCCTGAGAGGCAGCAGTTAGAGGCACTACGCAGTCACATCAACAAGTAGGACACACACACACACACACACACACACACACACACACACACACACACACACACACACACACACACCAGCAGTTAAAGGCACTACGCAGTCACATCAACAAGTAGGACACACACTAGGGATGGTACAAACCGCACCGAAAACCGAAACCGTACAATTCACACACATACCGAACCGAACCGTGCAATCCGTGGCAAACCACAATTCATGTACTGCCCAGAAAAATATGTAAAACAGAGATTCTAGGAGTATCTTATCCAGTCTCTCTGATTAAAACATTAGCGTATGAGACCAATCAGAGGATGACACAATTAAAATCACACCATTTTCACATTATAAGCCTATACAAACCATATGTAGGATATTTAGTGATAAGTCCAATTCTATTAGCCAATTGAAAGACTATTTATCAGCAGGGGCATTATCATTTGGAACGCTCAGACAGCGCACATCAGCTGACGACAGTTTAAGTTCAAGCACAAGAGGCAATTCTCAGACACATGCAAAATGTCATATTCAACTTGTGCATCATCACTTTAGAACTGCAGTTATATAAATATTGTTTAATACTCCCAGTGCACCATTTATCATTAACAAAAAAAAAGATCTGTAGAGAACCGAAAACCGTGACCTTGATACCGTGATATGAACCGAACCACCCCTAACACACACACACACACACACACACACACACACACACACACACACCAGCAGTTAAAGGCACTACGCAGTCACATCAACAAGTAGGACACACACACACACACACACACACACACACACACACACACACCAGTCCCCGAGAGGCAGCACGCAGTCACATTAACAAGTAGGACACACACACACACACACACACACACACACACACACACACACACACACACACACACACACACACACACACACACACACACACTCCAGACCCCAAGAGGCAGCTGTTAGAGGCACTACGCAGTCACATCAACAAGTAGGACACACACACACACACACACACACACACACACCAGTCCCCGAGAGGCAGCACGCAGTCACATTAACAAGTAGGACACACACACACACACACACACACACACACACACACACACACTCCAGACCCCAAGAGGCAGCAGTTAGAGGCACTACGCAGTCACATCAACAAGGACACACACACACACACACACACATACACACTTACTTATATAAAACACACATATTCTATTTCCCTGATGACTGACACCCGTTGTCTCCTCTCCAGGCTGGACTCCAGTGAGAACCAGGTGGACGAGTCCATCTTCCTGCTCGAGTCCTACGTCAAGTCAGCCGGCACCACGCGCTGACACACGAGAAGAGAAGAGGGAAAGAGAGGAGCGAAAAGAGACAGAGAGAATGATGGAGAGATGGAGACATAGTGAAGAATGAGAGAAGATGAGATGAAGGCGCTTCCATTCCAGTCTCAGACGTCAGGTGGACTCCTCATGTGTGACGTGCCCAGAGTGAGCCTGTGTGCACCGTTATGGAGCAGAGGAGGCTCAGTGTTTCAGTTCACTACATTACATACATTTTATTTTATAGATGAAGAGTTACATTGGTGGCTGCCAATAGCACCCAACACTATACCTAACCAGACTATGCCAGAATCACCCCAGATCTGGGCCGGGAGTGTAATTCATCTTCCGTGTGTGTAAGAATTTAAGTGTGTGTGTGTGTGTGTGCACATGCTTCAAATGACTTTGAATGGTTCAGTCAATAAAATCTTTTGGTTTCATTGGTTTGTGATTATTTGTGTGCTGGACAGAGAGACAGTTTGAAAGCTACTGTAAAGAAAGATTGTGCTCTCCCAACGAGTGTCGACCAGCATACTGGAGCGCTGCAGTGGAGCACACCTGCACCGTTAAAATACATTTGAGTATTTCTCTACCAGAAAGTTTAAAAAAACGAACAGTTTCCTTGCAACATCTGACTTAACTAGTTGGTTTACAAATGTAATCTTGTGAGGCTCTGCAATTTGGATTAATGCACAAGAGTTTGGTTTTTAGGCCACTGTTGGCCAGAGGGTGTTTGAGTCATAATTTTTCAGCTACTGAAACTATTTTGTTTTGTTTTACTAGAAATGTCACATAGTGGGCCTTCACATGCATCAGGCATCGAGAATGTAGCGCTGGTGTTGGAACGGGTCAGTGTTAGAACGGGTCAGTGTCTCAATGACCATTTATGGCCGGCCCTTCAGGCTGTATTATCCGTCACCCGATATAATTTGAATATTTCTAAGGTGATGTCTGTTGTAAAGGTGGCCAGCTTCAATATAGGCCTAAAGTGCAGGTGGAAATCCTGGTTTGTGTTCATAGTATGGCCCTTGGCGGCCCCTCAAATGAAAAAGTCTATTCTAAAATCATCAATTCTGGATATTACTGAAGATTACTAAATGAAGACAGAAGACATCTGACTACAGTTTACAAAATAGCTTTATTGGTCAACAGTTTAAAAAAAAACGAACAAATGAAAGAAGACAATTAACAATTAAAAACCTGATAACAATTTACAGAGTTGCTGAAAAGTGAAACCTGTAATGAAACTGCAGCTTAAATAAATGCACATGACATGAAATGATACAGGAATACTGCTATATTACAAACGTTGGTGTGTGTGCCGGTGTAAGGTGTGTGTGTGTAGTCCAACCACCACCCTCCTGTTCAGAAACTGTGTGTGTGTGTGTGTGTGTGTGTGTGTGTGTGGTCCTACAGTACTACCACTGCCCTGGTGGAAACAAGAGGTGTGTGTGTGTGTGTGTATGTGAGAGAGAGAGAGAGTGCTCCTACAGTAGCTGCGGCCCCAAGCAAGAATTCAAAGGAATTAACATTACAACAGAAATCGCTACTACTGTAGTAAAGTGGGAGCTGGTTTTCACCAAGGAGGGGCTTGGGGGCCCCAAGCGGCTGTCTGCCTAGCCTGGTGACAAGAGTCACCTCTGCCCCTGTAGTCAGTGCAGGAGGGGAATGAACAGAACAGCCAATGGCAGGCCTGGTCCTGAAGGAGGTGAGAAAAGGGCAGGTGAATGTGTGTGTACTGTGCATGTGCCCATGGGAATGGAGTGTTGGTAAGTGTCTGTGTGTGAGTGTGTATGCACAGTGTATGTGTGTGCTCTGTGTGCCCATGGGAATGGTGTGTGTGTGTAGTGGTCGAGGTCAGGTATTTTACAGGGGGCAGGGGAGCGTTGTAGTGCACGCTCGTGCGGAGAGAGGTTGATGGTGCAGGGTTGTTGCCGTGACAACGCAGCTCACTCCTCTTTGTCTTCGTCCGACTCCTTCCTCTGCTTCCTGGTGAAGAAGCCCAACTGAGGAGAGAGGAGAGGAGAAGAGAGAGGAGTTAAACATCATTAAGTCTGACTGAGGAGAGAGGACAGGAGAGGAGTGAGGGATCATCATAGAGTTAGAGAGAGGAGAGGGAAGGAAAGAGTATGGTTTGGAGATCATAAGCCCAATTGAGGGGAAGAGGAGAGGGGTTAGAGATAAAATGACCCAACAGAGGAGAGGAGAGGATAGAAGACTGGAGTTCAACATTCTGCAACTGAGAAGAGAGAGGAGGAGAGGAGTTCGACATCATAAGCCCAACCGAGGAAGAAAGATAAGTTAAAACATAGGCTCCATTCCATTATCCAATCTCCCGTCCTCCTTTGTGCTAGTGGCCACAGGATGATGTCGCAAGACGTCATTTACAATAGAAGTTTAATTCAATATCTCGCAAAGGCGCAATTCATTTTCTCATTTGCAATCGGTATGTCGAATGTAGAAAAGTCCCCCAAAAGTTGTGCAAAGGCTGACAGCGGGGAATCTATTCGCATGAGCGAAGCGTGCGGCCACAAACACAAGGAGAGGACAGGAGTTTAGATAATGGAATGGATCTACTACTATATGGCCCAACTGAGGAGAGGAGAGGAGATGGAATGTGGAGTGTGTGCTGTAGCATGTCAGGATAGATGTATTGTGCGGTGTAATAGATGGTGTGTGTCTGGTGAGCAGGTATACAGGGTTCCTACACTTTTTCAAAACGCTTTTCCCAGGACATTTCCAGGACTATTTTTGGATAATTCAGGACAGAGGTTTTGTCCATAATTTGGACATACACAGCCACACTCAATTCATTTCAGAGATAATGTGACTTTATGTGTATCTGTGGCAGATATGGGCAACCTGATGGACAGTTAAAAGCAGGTCATTTGGAATATGTGGCACTGTATTCTAAACTAATGAGTCCAGCTTGCTCATCACTGATCTGATGTATCTGGGGGAGAAGGCATATTGAGCGTGTCGTGCTGTAGGTGGTATCTGGGGAGTAGATGTGGTACAGCAGCTGTATTGAACGTGTAGTCGTAGGTGGAGCCTGGTGAGTAGATGTGTATCTGGTCCCTAGGGAGTAGACCTGCTTCTATTTGGAGCTCTACAGTGTACGTAGACTATAGGGCTGTAACGATACACTCAACTGACGATTTCACATCTGCCAATGTTATAAAATAAAATTCGCAATAAAACTATGACAGATTGTAGGTAGAATAGGTTACAAGAGGCTACAAATAATTGTAAAAAGTTTCAATATAATAATTATGATGATTTGAAGCTTAGAAGCATCATCACTTCATATCATGTGGTAGTTTTCTGGACTGATGGGTGTCAAAACTTTGAAAGTGTGTATCACGATACTGCCTCCTTGTATCACGATACAGTATCATGAGTCTGTGTATCACGATTTCTCGGCTCGATACAATATTGTTACAGCCCTAGTAGACTAGAAGCTCTTCTACAGGGGGCAGTAGAGTGCCTGACTGTATTGAGTGTGTCGCAGCTGGTGTCAGTACTACAGCACATGTGTATCTGGTCTCCGCTGAGTAGACCTGCTTCTATTTGCAGCTCTTATGTATGTAAATTAGGAGCTCTTGTCCATGGGGCAGTGGAGCGGCTGTGTTGAGCGTGTGGTTACTAGGTGGTATCCGGATACTAGCTGTATTAAGTGTGTCACAACAGTACGCTGGTGTCAGTGTAGTAGATGTGTATCTGGTCTCTTGGGAGTTGGCCTGGGTCTATTTGCAGATCCCCAATGCAAATCACCTGAACCTCTTGTACGTGGGGCAGTGGAGCGGTTGTGTTGAGCGTGTGGTTACTAGATGGTGTCAGGATACTAGCTGTATGGAGTGTGTCATAAGAGTATGCTGGTGTCAGTGTAGTAGATGTGTGTCTGGGGAGTAGGCCTGGGTCTATTTGGAGATCCCCAATGCAAATCACCTGAACCTCTTCTCCATGAGGCAGTGTAGCGGCTGTGTTGAGCGTGTGGTTACTAGGTGGTGTCAGGATGGATACTAGCTGTATGGAGTGTGTCATAAGAGTATGCTGGTGTCAGTGTAGTAGATGTGTGTCTGGGGAGTAGGCCTGGGTCTATTTGGAGCTCCAATATGCAGATCGGAGACACTTCTACCTGCAGTTGCAGATACCTTGACCCACATACAGCACACACACACACACACACACACACACACACACACACACACACACACACACACACACACACACACACACACACACACACACACACACACACACACACACACCTGCTAGCTAGGTCTTGTGTGTTTGTGTGCGCGTATGTGTTGGTGAGCGTGCAAGTGTGTGTGTCTGTGTGTGTGCGCAGGGAATCACGATGGTGTTGCTGCTGCCCCCACCTGGGTGCCACCCCGGTTGGCCCACCCCTGTGTGCGCGTGCTTATGTGTGTTTGTGTGTGTGTGTGTGTGTGTGTGTGGTGTGTTTGTATCTGACCTTCCAGAGTATGAAGATGATGAGAGCCAATAGCAGAAGGCCTCCGATGATGCTGCCAATCAGGATCCAGAGAGAGATGGGGATGGACCGCCCCTTTAGAATCTCCAGCACCGTCTAAAAAAACACACACACACACACACACACACACACACACACACACACACACACACACACACACACACACACACACACACACACACACACACACACACACACACAGTCATACATCATGTGTATAAACACATAGGCTTAACATAATACATTTACCATATAGA
>NC_085861.1:37443473-37450973 GCF_034702125.1 Engraulis encrasicolus
GTAGAGTTGAGTGGAGTGCTCAATCCTTAAGGGGAGCGAATGGTAAAGCCTTAAACCATGGCAACCCTATAAAACATAAAACACACTCACAACACTCCCGGCCTTTAAATAGGCAGCACAATCATACATGGTAGTTATCTAGTTGATGTCAGAGGGAGGAGGCCTGCCTGTCTGTCTCGCTAAATCTTTGTAATGATGGCGTGATGTTAACATGGATCTCCTCCACCCAGCCTCATGTATTTAAATTAACCCTTATATACACAATTACGGCATACGTGTATATAAATCTTGCTTTACATCATAAGCGCCATGTTTCAAAGGCTATAACCATTCTGAGCTTTTTTTGAGAGAAGCTAAAACTTCATGATTCCACCACCATGTTTCTGGAGTTACGGCACAAACTCCGTCAAGTGTTTCTGGAGGGATATATCAAAATAAGAGAATCCTCGTTGAGCAACATGGTGCTCACGGACTACCCTCATTAACTATTTTCTTTTCTATGGAGACAACATTGGCCGTGGGAGTCCAGCCTGGGTCATTTCCTCAACCTGCCCCGTCTCTTTCTCCCCACTGTTACCTGTTTGGTCTTCACTGTCCTGTTGAAATTAAGGCAAAAATGCAAAAAAGAACACACCCCCCCAAAAAAAACACATCACACCTTGTTCCTGAGATGTCCATGTGGGCCTGCACCACCAGATCTGTCACGCACACATCGTCCTCTCCGCAGTCCTTGAAGAAGGGGATCTGGGGACAGAGGGAGTTAGGTGAGGTGGAATGGGGACAGAGAGGTGTGTGTGTGTGTGTGTGTGTGTGTGTGTGTGTGTGTGTGTGTGTGTGTGTGTGTGTGTGTGTGTGTGTGTGTGTGTGTGTGTGTGTGTGTGTGTGTGTGTGTGTGTGTGTGTGGGGAGGGGGGTGTTGAGGGAAATATGAAGTGGGGTGGGAAGGGGAGGGGTAAGGGGAGGTAAGGGTGAAGAAGAGACAAAGACACAACATAGCATCATTCCAATACAAGTCACTGACCGACCAGGCAGTAATATTGGATGCCAAGAGAATGTGTTGCAACTGTCGCTGCACTCTAAACCACGCTCTTGTGGCAACATGACTTCCCCGATGGTTAGTTATGCCCTCGCTGCCCAATGTTGCCCTCGGTGTCCAACGATGCCGTCTGGTCAAATGGTATCGAAAAATTGTGCCAGGGTTATGAAGCTGCACTGGACAGACACATCTCCATAGGGGGGTGGGAGATGAGGAAATGGGTTATAGTAGTGCAGGGGTGGGGAACCTTTTTCATTCGAAGGGCCACTTCAAATTCATCCGAGGGCCGTAAAAGTCCTCCGAGGGCCGTACTATGAACACAAACCAGGATTTTCCCCTGCACTTTAGGCCTATGATGAAGGCAGCCACCTTTAAAACAGACCCCACATTCTCTAGGTCCTCTGAATATAACTTAATTGTATTGAAAATGTATTTTGTAAGATTTCTTTACAAATTATGTCATATTTCATGTGAAGCTGCATAACCTCAAAACAATATTGAGTGCCGGATAAAACAGCCTCAAGGGCTGCAAACGGCCCTCGAGACATATGTTGCCCACCCCTGTAATAGTGTTTCTCAACGGGGGCCGTACAGCCCCCAAGGGGGTGTTGGGGAGCCCTAGGGTGGCGTTCAAAGAAGGATCCAGTTTAGAGTGGGCGGTGCTTAGTTGTCATCAGGGGCATTAGTCCATTTCAATTTTTTAAAAGTAAGAGGAGCGTTGGCAGGCTTATGATGAGGTCAATGGGGTGATGGGAGACTTATGATGAGGTCCAGGGTTTGTTCAAAAAAGGTTGAGAACCACTGGGTTATAGGGTGAAGAGACTTTAGAAAGACAGATCTGGATTGAGGTGTGTGTGTGTGTGTGTGTGTGTGTGTGTGTGTGTGTGTGTGTGTGTGTGTGTGTGTGTGTGTGTGTGTGTGTGTGTGTGTGTGTGTGTGTGTGTGTGTGTGATTCTCTAAGATACACAAAGCAGATTCTCTGGCACCTAGAAGATAATAACTCTCATGTGTGAGTGTCTGTGGACTCATAAGCCTCTCGTTGAGGTTAACGAGACACAAGCGTCTGAATAATAGCTTTGCAAATTTCTCCCCCCAAATTTGCAAACATCAGAGAGCAATTTCTCAGTGTCCAGTCCAAGTGCAGTTAAAACGGTTTTGTTTAATCTGCTTAATGTTTTGTTTAAAATAGCACCCCCAAAACCCCAGCTAATTACTTTAACTACCCAAACTACTCCCATCAACTGACCACATTGACACTCTGCTGGCTGTGGAGAGCATTCATCAGTGGCGTTTCAGCTGGAGAGTGTGTGTGACTGTGACACTGGCAATGACACAGACAGTAGAAGTTCATAACTAAAATGGATTTTTCTCTAAACTAAAAACTTTGAGGAAACGGTTGCACCATGCATTAAGATTTTTTCAAATATTTGCTGCACAGACACATTTTGGCATTCAGGAAGGTAGCAAAAATAAAAATAAAACTTAATGAATGGTACGACCAGCGATATTATTCCCAATTGACCATATACTTGTACACATGATTACTGTACACCAGACGTGGGCAAACTCAGGCCCGGGGGCCACATGCGGCCCGCTCAGCCATTTCATGCGGCCCTCAGAGCCTTTCCGAGAAAAAAATGCAGATTCATATGGTCACTCATTCTTAAATTGGCTACCTAAAACAAGGGTCTTGGAAACCGAAGATTAGATTACTAAAGTCTACAACTAGATACAATTAGCAGGAAGGGCATACCTGACAATGGTGTAATTATGTTGGCGTACACCATTTCTTATTATTGGCACGGGCAAGTTGCCTACGACATCTGGCCCTTTGGTCAACTTTCTAAACCCAATGCGGCCCTTGGGCCGAAATAATTGCCCACCCCTGCTGTACACTGTGATGTAACCCAGTGGTTCCCAAACATTTTCAGCATTTTCTTTTGGACTTGAGAATGTTTTCGCAACCCCCCACCCACCATAGCCTTGCCTAGCAATGGATTTCTAGCAAAACTAGCAGACAAACTATAAATGGAAAATCTAGAGATATTAATGGACAAAATTTGCCAATTTTTTGTCCATTAATATTGCTACATTTTCCATCATAGTTTGTCCACTAATATTGCTAGACAACCAGAGGACAGCAAATACATCTATTAGCTCTTAGCTGTTAACTTGTGGATTTCCCATTTTTATGCAATGTCCCTTTTGTACGTGATCCCTCTTCAGTACCTTCGCAACCCCCCTAAGGGTCCCGACCGCAGTTTGGGAACTAGTGATCTAACCAATGACTGACTAGCAGTTAAATGTTTATATGAGTACTGCAATTTAAAACTCCTGCACGGGCAGTCTGGGGTCAAAGTGATTGGGGTGGTTCATAATTACAGTCTAATCATTGTCAATTAAGAAATTATAGGCATTTCACAGCATGTAGTACTCCACCCAAATAAATAAATATCCCAGTTTGTTTCCAATGCCATAAATATAATGTGCTAGTAGTTCTTTAAGTCAGTTATACAGACAGCCATTAAGTTAGTGCCTAACATATGAACCCTATCGTAAAGTCTTACCCTTCCTGCAATGTAAAAGATCAGTATATTCATCAGTTTGATTTGAGATGCTGTGGTGCTGAGCTGCTTATGAGAGACTGTGTTCTCATTGGTTGAGGCAGAGCTGTCACTCACCGACTTCTTGACGGTGGTTGGCCAGCCCTCGTCCAGGACAGGGGCTCCCTCCGTGTCATTGATCTTGAACTTCAGGGAGAAGCTGATTGGTCGGATGTAGTCGGCAGTGTCCTATCAGAGAGAGACAAAAAGCAGGTTTAGGTGCTACCACAGATATGAACACTATGTGCCGTGTTCAGCCTTTTGACTTACCAACACTTACCAACACAGGGCAGTCATGGGTGAGCGGTTAGGGCGTCAGACTTGCATCCCATTGGTTGCCGGTTCGACTCCCGACCCGCCAGGTTGGTGGGGGGAGTAATCAGCCAGTGCTCTCCCCCATCCTCCTCCATGACTGAGGTACCCTGAGCATGGTACCGTCCCACCGCACTGCTCCCCATGGGGTGCCACTGAGGGCTGCCCCCTTGCCCGGGTGAGGCATAAATGCAATTTCGTTGTGTGCAGTGTGCAGTGTTCACTTGTGTGCTGTGGAGTGCTGTGTCACAATGACAATGGGAGTTGGAGTTTCCCAATGGGCTTTCACTTTCACTTTCACTTACCAACTCTTATTACTGTATTACTATACTATTATACTAAGGAGGAGGTGGAGGACCAGGGGGTGACATGTGACATATTTACGAATAACTAGCGTGGGAAGAAGTGGCATGGAGACTTACGAACACATGGAAGGGCAGAGGGTGGCACGTGGGGCTGTCTACGCGGATGCGGACCCCAAGGCTGGTCTGGCGCTGCGAGTTGCTGTCGAAGAGCGCACGAGCCGTCAACTTCCTGTCGTCCAGGAGGGCGGCGACATGCAGCTCTGTGGAGCAGAGGACGGCAGACATCATATTATATGCAGAGTGTATTGAGAGAGAGAACAGACAGAGACAGAGGGAGAGATTACAGCATATCTATGTTAGAGAGATGTGGTGGTACAGAGGTAATTTCCCAAGATGCAGGCGAGATTGAGACAAGACATAGAGTGAGGGAGTGAGAGATACAGAGAGTGATAGAGTTATACTATGGAGCAGTGGTTTTCAAAGTGGGGGCCGGGGACCACTGGGTCATGGTAAAGTTTGGGAACCCCTGCTATACTAGAGCATGTGTGTCAAGCTTGTTTCTGTCCAAGGGCCACATACAGCCAATTTGATCTTACGGGGGCCGGACCAGTAACGTTATTGCAAAGTATCACAAATTTCTGCCTCATATCAGAATCACATTGCAGTCAATCATCTCGAGGTGGATGACAGTGGGTATATGCTGAGCAAAAAATTGCTCTCTCAAGCTTCAAAAACCTGCTTTGTAATGGGCAGGAGACTTACTTTTTTTACATTCTTATTTTTCTATTCTCTACAAGTCTTGGGGCCGATTGAACCATCCGGCCCCTGGGCCTTATATTTGACATACTGTATGTTTGCGTTTGACCATAGATTGATAGATAAAATGGAGAATGGTACTGTACCGAAGTAGTTCCCTGAGGCGCGTTGCAGGCGTGAGCGCGCGAGGAAGCAGACGGAGGCGTTGAGGCAGGCGGACTCGCGGCCGCCCCGCTGGCAGTTCTTCTGGATCACGTTGATGGAGTGAGGCTGGATCTCCACCGTCACGTTGATCTGCACAATGTTCCGAGAGCTATGCAGGTGACAGAGAAGACATAAAAGGTATGTCCCATTGACCTGCACATGTTGCCAGCATGTCAGTCACATTGACCTGCATACGTTTTTAGCATGTCACATTGGCCAGCACAAGGTTATGCCAACTACACAGATGACAGCTAAGAAGGGAGTAAAGAGCAGATGATGGGACATGAGGATAACTACAGCGTATCACATTGAGTGCGTTTACATGCAGTTCAGTATCCCGAATATGAGGCATATCCCGGTCATGATCATAATCAGGATAAGGTGTTTATATGAGCACAGAGCGTTATATGTCGGTCTACATTCTTGGCTGTTATAGAATTCTCTTCAAATGTGTGTAGCCTGGATACCAGCAACAGCGCTCTACTGGAAGCCCCTGTATTCGGGATAATGTGTTTCCGTACGTCAGTATCTTTCGGAGAACTCCACCTAGCATATCCCGATTTCTCAGTATCCCAAATAAGGGCTTATTGGGGATACTGAAGTGTTTATATGCGCAAACGCAAATTCGGGATACATAATATCCCGATCATATTCGGGATACTGAACTGCATGTATACGCACTCATTGACCTGCACGATGCTCTCAGAGCTGAATAGGTGACAGAAGATTGAATGCAGTACAGATGATCAGACATGACTGTTTTTCACCTGCCCAGGCCCAGGGACTGCAGATGGAAATGAGTTTATAAGCTATAATCTGGTGCAGATCATCTTTTTTTTTACTTTTGTAACTAATGTACTTTGCACATGGTCCCTGTTGAAATAAACCAAATAATAATAAAAAAATATAAAATGCTCAAGTTGAAGAGAGAGTAGCTCCAAGGCGCTCTGAAGTGAAGTTGAACATCCTTTATTGATTGGGACAAGCCAACGCGTAAAATAGTGCGTAACACAGGTGTGTGTGTGTGTGTGTGTGTGTGTGTGTGTGTGTGTGTGTGTGTGTGTGTGTGTGAGAGTGTGTGTGTGTGTGTGTGTGTGTGTGTGTGTGTGTGTGTGTGTGTGTGTGTGTGTGTGTGTGTGTGTGTGTGTGTGTGTGTGTGTGTGTGTGTGTGTGTGTGTGTGTGTGTGTGCACCTCAGCAGTATGGCACTGCCCTGCGCCCCCACTGCCAGGTCTAGTAGGTTGTCTCCATCCAGGTCCATCTCAGCATTCACACTCCGACCGAAATACTGCAACTGAGGTGACACCGCCGAGCCCGCAATACGCTGAGGAAGAGAGAGAGGGAGAGAGAGAGAGAGAGAGAGAGAGAGAGAGATAGAGATAGAGATAGAGGGAGAGAGAGAGAGAGAGAGGTGGGGATGAATGTTGGGATGAAAACATAACCATAAAGAGGGAGAGAAAGAAAGGAGGGGGAAATACAGTACATAGTGATTTGCAAAATGACCACAAAAACATTCCTTACACTCAACACAGAACAGAACCGAACCGGCCTGTCTAGCATTCCATCCTGTGGCTTTTTGCAGTTGAACCTGTAGGCATGACGCAGCTTCAAATGTTGGCCGGCCACACTATGACCCTGGGTGCCATCAGGACAGGCTGCATACAGTGTGTCGGTCTGGGGACTGTCCAACATTTCAGACGGCTTCATTCATGCAGCCGCAAACTGCGTCATTTCTCTCCACACTGCACACAGCCTTTGTAAAGATACTCATACACCATTACAAACAGGCAAAGCTCTCCCACAGGGCAGTGTTTCAGACATGTGTTCTGTTTCGAACCCAGTGACATGGTGGGCATAGAGACGTGTGTTGCTTCTACCGTTACATGTTTGGGGAATGGCGTTGAACTCGTCTCCATGGTAAAGGTATAGGTGTTGCTAGAGTTATCTTGTACTTTGGCATGATGTAGAACTGGGCCCCCCATGTTATGTTGCTATAGTTCTTTACCTCTTTATACTGTGGGGGATAATGTAGAATTGGTCTCCATATTGTGTTGCTATAGTTACCTGTTTGTACTGTGGTATGATGTAGAACTCGTCTCCGTGGTAAACGTACACTGCCCCCTGGTGATCGTCCTCCAGAGGTGCGCCCACCAGCACGTCGGCGTAGCCGTCATGGTTGAGATCGGGCACTGCGGTGATGGCATAACCAAAGCGGGCGTCCTGGGCCTTGGCCTGGGACTGCAGGGTACCGTTAGGGGCGAACACATCCTGATGGGGGAGAAAGGG
>NC_085861.1:37453473-37458473 GCF_034702125.1 Engraulis encrasicolus
TGATATGAGGACATCTCCGTCTGCGGTGAGGTCAAACAGGATGATCTTGCCCTTGTGTTTGAACCTGGGCGCCCCGGCAACGTACAGTCTCTTCCAATCACCAACCACCACCGACGACACCGTGTAGCCTATAGGAGATCAGCATCCCAACACAAACACACGCACGCACACACACACACACACGAACGCACACGAACACACACACACACAGTCATTATCCCAGAGCGAACCTTAAAATTACATTAACATCCCAGCGAACACCTTAATATGAAAACCTTAACATGACATCACAACAACAACAACAACAACAACAACAACAACAACAACAACAACAACAACAACAATCACAACAATCCAACACCAATTTTTACATGATGTGTGTATGTGTGTGCACAGTATACTATGCATGTACATGTGTCTACTGTAAGAGTGTGTTTGTGTGCACATGCATCCATGTGTGTGTGTGTGAGTGTGTGTGTGTGTGTGTGTGTGTGTGTGTCTGTGTCTGTGTGTGTGTGTTTGTGTACGCATGTTTGTGTATGCGTGTGTGTGTGTGTGTGTGTGTGTGTGTGTGTGTGTGCATGTGTGTGTGTGTGTCTCACCTAAGTATGCGGCATGGTTCTTGAGTTCAAGGGGGAACTCGCTCTCGAATGCCTCTCGGGGGGGTATGATGCGCCCCTCACGACCCTCCTTCAGCACCCCTCCCTCCCAGTCGTACGCCCCCACCATGCCAAACAGGATGCCATCCTGCAATATAATACAAACAACAACAAGACAGGGAACAGTTGAGCTTGATTACGTGCATCAAGGGCACACACGCACACGCACACCACACACACATGCATGCACTCACAAACGCACAAACTTGGACAAGATGCACACACAAACACACACACACAGCTGGAGACGAGCATGAGTATTTATATTGAGGGCAAACACACACACACAGGGCTGAAGACACAATTTATTTACATCGAAGACACACACACACACACACACACACACACACACACACACACACACACACACACTAGGGGTGGTACGGTTCACAAATGTCACGGTTCGGTCCATATCACGGTTTCAAGGTCACGGTTTTCGGTTTTGTACGGTTCTGTTTTTTTTTTGTTTTTTTTTTATAAAATGTATTATATAAAAATTAGAATGAAAATGTAAGCTTATCATGGGTATGTTGAATTTGACTTCATTTAACCCAACTGAAAGAGGAAAGATATCAATGATTTTAACATTCCATTTATTTCACAAAAAGGGAGAACTAAGTCCTAACTTTTAAGTTGACAAATATTCAAATATTACATGCTATAACACATTTGACGTGTAAAAATAAAACAGCTACACTCCTGTAGGTAATGGGACCATTAGGTCAGTGCAGTATGACTATTTTGGTTAATGACACACTGAGAACGAATTGGACTTTTATTTTGATACCGCTTTCTGCGAGTTTTGCGCTTATGAATCAGTTGCTTCCTAGGAATCCTATTATGAAACTGCCGGCCGTGAGGAGCATAGAAGTAAAATCAGAAGTGAAATTCAATTTTAAGTGAACAAGTGATAGGGTTATGTTATGTTAAAATGTGAAAGTTAAGGTAACAAATACTTTTAAAAGATCGTTTTTTTAGAAGTGTATGCACAAGAATGTTTCACAAAACTCCTGTGAAGCTGAGCCTTTTAAAACAGTCAAATTTTATTTTTGTTATAGTGTTAAACATCAATGTTAACTAGGCAACAGCACAAAGTCCCCTTCCATCCGTCAGAGTTTACTGGCTACATATAATTAGGCCTACAGTTGATTGCAGTTAAGGACAGCGCAGTGAATCTGATGGATAGGCTATGTTCAATTATCTCGCATTTTGCCGTCCGGAATCCCCATTCAATGCCACGTGGATATAGCCTACACTAGGCTACTGTAACGTAAGTCATAGTCTACTTTGTTCTGCTAATCTGTCATTGTTTGTAAATTCATGTTCATTTAATTTAATATGGTCAGCATAAAGGCTGGGAACAGTCACTCGCGCTAACGTGGAGAGAGAGGGGGGGACAGGGTGACGCTGCTGACCGAATTGCACTTGCTTGTTAGGCTACTGTAGCCTAGTCAGCTGGCGCATGCTGTTACATTATGCCTTTCAGTTGGCTGATAGAAATCAGTCTTTCCACACTCAATATCCTACGTAGTCTTTGTGTTTTATGCTTGTAGAAGTAGTAGGATTTTAATAGCGTCGTCCGCCGGTGGTCACTTTTTTTTTTTTTTTTTGAAACCGTGGGCACCGTGCGGTTGCCCACTACCCCGTACCGTGACATGCAAACCGTACGGTCTCACACACACACACACGGCTGGAGACGAGGTTGAGCACTTACATCTAGGGCGTGAGTGGAGAATCCGATCTGAGACATCTCCATCTCAAAGGAGCTCTGATTGTAGCCCAGCGTCCCTGCAATCACACACACACACACACACACACACACACACACACACACACACACACACACACACACACACACACACACACACACACACACACACACACACACACACACACGTTTACATTCACATTACAACTCTCAAACACCCAGGGTCCCTGCAACGTCCCTGCAACAAACCGGCAGACATACCTAGTATACAGAAGAAACACTAACAAAAACACCTATGAGACACACCCCTCCTCCCTCCCCACAGCCCAACAGACAAATAAACACAGATCCACATACAGAACTACAATGCCCATTTCCAAACAACAACAGCGAAAACATTGACTAAACCGACGAAACTATATAAATATATATAAATATACGGTAACCACTTCCGTCCTCTCCAGAGCACGCAATCTATTCTGGAAGCTATAAAATTATAGTCTGCTTCTCTAGCTGGGCTGGTTTAAACAGCCCAGCGAGTAGGCCTACTGAGCCAGACAGTAGAGGGATTTCATCTTACAGCAAAAACTAGGATGATGATTATATGTTATAATGACTATTTTAAAGAATGGCTGTTCTTTCCGTCTGCTTGTGTGGCATGCGAATGACATTACGACACTAGCTGTCTTTTCATGTCTGGTGCCTGGTGCAAGAGGCTCCCTACGCTTATGATGTTAAAACGGGATAATGCACAACATTTGAGTGATATAAACGCGTTATAAACACGACTTGATACATGTTATAAACATTAATAACACTCATGATATCATTACTCCTGACGTCAAGGGCTTCTGTGGTCTTTGTGGAGCCAATTTGACATTGTGCCAATAAGGACTTTTCTTCTTTTCAAAAAGTGCAGAAAGGTGTACTTGCTCTGTTCTGCCTTGTGTTGTAAGTGTGATGTAACGTATGACTGCGCATAGTGAATGGAAATAAAAAGAAGTGCTGAAATGGCATGTAGACTTTATACTGTATGTTGCCACACTCTCCCATTGTCCCTCTGTCTCTCTCACATACGTCAATTGTCATTGTCATTGTGTGTCTTTCTGTCACTCTTCCTGCTGTCCACGCCCTGTGGTCTCTCCCTGCCACACCCTTCTTCCACCCCATAGCCTCCCACTGTCCCATGTCACCAGCTCTGCCTTCACCTCACTGTGCCCTGGCACACTCTCCCAGTGTCTTCCACTAATTCACCCTCGCACCCTCCACGATCCGTGTCCCTGTCCCCAGCCTTCCACCTCCACCCCCCCCGCCCCCCAATGTGTTCCTGTCAATGTCCCTGCTTTCGCCTCACTATGTCTCACCACACCCACTCCACGTCTGCCATTGCCACACCCTCTCATCCTCCACTGTGGTCGTCTGTCTGTGTGCCGACTGTCTTTGTCTGAGACCCAAAGTGTGGTCACCCCACAAAAAACCCAAAGGCTCTCAGGCGACATATAAAACTTCAGAACCCCACAAAACTACAGAATACTGGCCCCCTCCCAAACCCCCTCACCACCTCCATCACCCATTCCAAGCCTCTCGTCCCATCTCCCTGCCCATACATAGCCCTTCGCAGTCTCTCAGAGCAGGGGCGGAACAATTGCACACAGTGCCCCTGGTCTAGTCACTGATCGGGCTCCCATATAGCCTGCTAGGACGCTGGGCCCAGAGGCAAATACCCCGCTTGCCGCCCTGTAGCTCCGCTCCTGTCTCAGAGCGGAGTGGGTGAGGAGGACATGCTGATCTCCAGGCTGTCATTAGGTTTGTGTGAGCTGGCAATTCTGTCTGTGATATTGTGCAATTAAGCAATGGGAGTCTGAATCTACAGTAAGTGTACCAGGAGTAAAAATGTCCTGTGTTCTCTTTTTGTCTGCTGCCAGCGATTGCGCTGCAATGGGGACAATGAAGTTCTAGCGAACTAAGGAAGGAACAAAGGAACGAAGGAACGAACAAACAAACAAACAAACAAACAAACAAACAAACAAACTAACTAACTAACTAACTAACTAACTAACTAACTAACTAACTAGTCTGCCTGTGTGAGCTGGCACCTCTGCCTGTGATATAATACTGTATGATCCAATGGGAGTCCGCAGCTACTACATCATCTGCCAGTGTGAGTTGGAATCTGGACCAGAGCTCCAGAGCTATCATTACAGTATGGCGGTGTGATTTAGCATGTCTAACTCAATAGGAGTTGACTTCTATTGCTGTGCAGTGGAAGTCTTCAGCTACTGCGCTGTATCATTACTGAGCTGGCACTTTTGATTTGATAGTTTGCCGTTATCATTGCTGTCGTGTCAGCTGGAGTTAGTCCTGTGTGAGTTGGCACTTGTGTGAGTGATGAATGTGTTTGCAGCTGATGATGGGCGTTTCCTCAGAGGAAGGAGGTGCAACACACACACACACACACACACACACACACACACACACACACACACACACACACACACACACACACACACACACACACACACACACACACACACACACACACACACACACACACACACACACACAACCTCACTGCAACTACAGTTTGGGCCTTTCCCATTCCTAATCTCTACCCCTATCCCTACGCCTTCCCC